>NW_026057576.1:914531-945141 GCF_023721935.1 Panthera uncia | reverse complement strand
GGGGGAGAGGGGGAGAGGGGGAGAGGGGGAGAGGGGGAGAGAGAGAGAGAAGCAGGGCTTTAGCTCCCCAGTGCAGGACTGGAATTCCCGAACCATGAGATCATGACTTGAGCCAAAGGTCGATTCTTAACTGACTGAACCACCCAGGTGCCATAAAATTCGTATCTTTAAGCCCTACTCCCAATGCGATCATATTTAAAATAGGGCCTTTAAGGGGGCAGTTAAGGTTAAATAAGTCCTAAGATTGTAAGCCTAATCATACAGGACACAAAGATCCTTATGAGAAGAGGAAGAGAGACCAGAGATCCCTTCCCCTCCCCTCCCTACACCACCCTTTTGTAAAGAGGAAAGACCATGTGAGGAAACCACAAAGAGGAGGCTATCTACAATCCTCAAAGAGCAGCCTCACCAGAAACCAACCCATAAAGGTTTGATACTTGAACTCCTAGACTCCAGAACTATGACAAAAGAAATTTGTTTGAGCCCTCTAGTCTGGCATTTTGTTACGGCAGCCCTAGGAGACTAATATAAATTTATCTATGTTTATACAATTTATTTTTAATGTTTTGAATAACCAGCTCACAGTTTTCCTGAAAATTTAACTTGAACAGCCATTAAAAAACAAAAGAGAGGAAAGTCCATATATCATTTATAGACAATGATTTCCAAGATACACTGTGAAATGAAACATTGAAGAGGCAGCATAGTACATACAATATGTTGCCTTTTGTATAGGAAAAAGAGAAACGAAGAATGAATTACATACTTTCTTAATTCTTCATAAAGAAGAGAAACTATAAAATAATAAAAACTGAAAAAACTGATACCTATAAAAGATAAGTAGGAACCAAAAGAAGATAGAAACAGGAGCTGGTTTTCTCTGAACATATATTTTAACGTACATTTTACTTTTGAATATATTCAAAAACAAACTACATCAAAAGACCTTAAAATTGAAATATAATCTTCTTAAACAAAGCTTTTTGAAAAATCATATTTGCAACACCTCTCCTCCAACGCCCCAAAAATATTTCTTTTTTTTTTTTAGTTTATTGATTTTGAAAGAGACAGAGACAATGTGAACAGGAGAGGAGGAGAGAGAGAGAGAGAGAGAGACACAGAGAGAGAGAGAGAGACACAGAGAGAGACAGAGAGAGAGAGAGAGAGAGAGAGACACAGAGAGAGAGGGAAAATCCCAATCAGGCTCTGCACAGCCAGCGCAAAGCCCTATACGGGGCTCAAATTCACAAACTGTGAGATCATGATGTGAGCCGAAACCAAGAGTCGGACACTTAACCAACTGAGTTACCCCGACACCCCAGCAAAAAATACATATGTAATATTTCAAAAGAGTAATCATTCTGCTAGCATTTACCATTATATGTAAAATCACAATTTCTAGTAATTTACATATACCAGTATTCATTCGAGATATGTTATCTCCAAGAGATGAAGATAACAATGGAATTAAATGAGATTCCAGGATAAATCTAGAGTATAAATAAATGCTGCTAAAATAAAGCTATTACAGCAATTTAAAACATACTCAAAAGAATGGCCAATTTTTATTCGATCATGAGTTACCTGTTTGTATTCACTGACGCAGCTTTGGCAGCAAAATCTTTTCTGCTGACCATCAATCACCAGGACATTATTTCCAGCACCTTTGCTGGGCAGGTACTCTCCACACTGTTCACAGCAATTCATTATTAAACCATTGGCCATTCTGTATCTATTGAAGCAGTGGTCACTGCACAGCTTATGAGTCATATTTTTAAAGCTGACTTCATGACGAATCTAAAAACAAACAAAATTTTAAAAAATAAATGAGTATCACAATAGAAAACGCCTCAATAATTTTTCTGTGGAAGGCTCATTTAGGGAAAAAGAAAGACAAAGTACCGTTCGTGATTCTTTGAACTTATTTTTATACACACAATAAATACACTTATGGCAGAGGGGTAAACATTAGCGACATCACTATGAACTTCTCTAGAGAGATCTAAAAATGATAGGAACAACCCAGTTTGGATAAAACTTCTAAAACAAAGAGACTGGAAATCTTTAGACAAATCCAAAAGGAACTATAAATAAAATACACTGCTCTAGAAAGGTAGGAGAAAACCAATGTTATAAATAATTCAAATGAGGTATGTATAATACACAGGTTTCTTTTAATATAATCAAATGCAAAAACTTTAATACCATATGAATAATGTTAAGTTATTAAAAATATTCCCTCCATTTGTTCTCTTTCTTAAGCATGGTAGTTTCGAGTCAAGTCTATGTATTTAAACACTATGGTTTTGTCTCTACATGCTCCAAACCTCAGGGGAAAAGTTAGTATTATATTTTAAAATTTCCTAAATCATTCTCCCACAGGGATTACATAATGGAATATACATCTTCACTTTTAAAAAACTATATACTGATGACGTCGTAACTATTAAATAAAGCTAAGAATATTCCCGTTAGTTAGAACTAAGAGAGAAGGCACAAAAATACAAACCTCTGTTAGTTTACCACAAATTGTACATCTTGATTTATTTAGAGCTCCTTTAGTAGGATTCTGTTTGTCTTCATAGAGAGACAAACAAGATGTACTACAGAATTCCTGGAAGGATTCGCTTGAATCCACTTGAGCAACAATAGTTCCTTTCATCGTAGTTATATCTCTGAAAAGTAAGTGAACAGCTTAAAGTCAACTTGTATTTAAAAAAAAATCAAACGTAAGAGTAATAATTAACATTTCTAATTTCCACAGATTTTACCCTGGGAATCAAACACCATTTTTAGATCCATTAAATCACGTTTACTATTTAAAAACTCTTGGCAATAAAATGGGAACACAGAAGATAAGGAACCAAAATGATTTCATACTATTAAATCTTTGTCAGTACCCAATTTGTCTTCAAACTCCTTAACAAGGCTTTCAGACATTGGAAACACTTTAAAAAATAAAAATTAAAGGGGCGCCTGGGTGGCGCAGTCGGTTAAGCGTCCGACTTCAGCCAGGTCACGATCTCGCGGTCCGTGAGTTCGAGCCCCGCGTCAGGCTCTGGGCTGATGGCTCGGAGCCTGGAGCCTGTTTCCGATTCTGTGTCTCCCTCTCTCTCTGCCCCTCCCCCGTTCATGCTCTGTCTCTCTCTGTCCCAAAAATAAATAAAAAACGTTGAAAAAAAAAATTTAAAAAAAATAAAAATAAAAATTAAAAAAATCAGTTGTTACTATTTATATGGAGTTTAACATCAAAGCCTAATTTCCTGAGATACAAACTTATAACACCTAGTCAATTCCTTTCCCATAGGTAAGTAGAAAACTTGGAACGATCTAGGTCACGGAAATATGACATATATTCTAGAGAGGATATATGAACTTATTTAGGTACACCCCTATAGCCATAACCCAAAAGGACTCCACCTACCATTCTGTACAGCTCTGTAATGCAATTCGAAATGGTAGGAAACAAAAGTGATGACCTGTGAAGTTTTCCTTTAATGAAATTCTGAATTTCAAGATCCCATACTACAGTATGTAAAAGTCTACTACTGTAAAGCAATCTAAAAACTATGTAACCGTTCCAATACTTGCATTTATTAAACTTGTACAGAGAACCTTTCCAAAGTTCTAAGATCTAAACTATCTTCCCAAATTTGGGCCGCTCCAAGAGATGGCACAGAAGGAAAGCCCACCTGGTTCGACCGTGCACATAATATACCATATTCCACTATTTTTAACTAGTGAAGCAAGACCTAAAAAATAGTGTAAGAAAGAACTGTCTCTCCCCAAAGCTATCCAAAAACTGGTACTTGAGTCTTAAAACACTGGCCATTGTAATGACTGAATGTTCAAAACTAACATAAAAACATAAGATCCAAAGACTTGCCAATTTAAAATAATCTTAATATGAAGATAGTACAAAATTTGACTTATTTTAATGTGATATAAATTGCAAAACAATTTTATCTGGCTAGAATTCTAATAATTAATAATGCAAATAAACATGCATTTTGACAAATTCAAAGAGTTCAATGGAGATCAGAGCCAAAATTAATTACAAGGGCCTGGTATCTAAATCAACCCCAAACCCTATCCAAGTAAGAAGCGTTTTAATCATCAGCCACGCAGTGGTAGTAGGGAATCCTCCAAAGCCACTGCAAATCTGAGTTTTGCTTTAAGATTCAAACAACTAGCTTACCAATTTTTCAAACATCATAATTTGCCTCTAAGACTCAGAATTTTCCTAAAATTACATACCACCAATATTCAACCACATGGAATTATGCTGAAAGGTAAACCTTACCTACACTTGTGGTGAGCACAGCATAACTTAGAGACTTGTCCAATCACTATATTGTACACCTGAAACTAATGTAACGCTGTGTATCAACTGTACTTCATTTAAAAAAAAAAAAGAAGAGGAGAAAGGTAAACCTTACTTTTTACACATAACACAAAGTTTCTTTGGAGCAGGCTTGTGAGAGAAGGAAGAAAGGCAGGTGGTAGAACAAAAGAGATGAGCTGATCCTTTTCGTTGATAAGCCGTCTGTCCCTTCTGTAAAGGTTTTTTACAGTTTGCACAAGTGACTTTAACTGGTTTAGTGGGTTGTTGCTGTGCAGAAGGCTGGAAAATCTGTTTAGGAAGTGAGGCCACTGGTGATAAAGAATCCACCCCTGGTTGTTTCTGATTACGAGGAAATGAAGCTGACTGGGAAATCCAAGAATCTTAAAAACAAAATGCACAAGAAAGAATAAATGAAACAGGTATTTATACACATTGGGATCTCTATCAAAGAAACAGTTTTAACTTCCCATCCTGTACAAGTTTAAGACATTAATAAGGCAGCAATGTAGCAGAGAGGTAAAAACCCAAGGACTAAGAATGCCTAGTTGACATTTAGACTCCACCTACTAAACTGGAAAGTTAAATTCTGTACCTAACTCTTCTCTAAACTGGAAATGGTACCAACCTCATAGGAATGGTAACATTAAATAAGATAATACATGCAATAAAACATAGTAAGTAGCATAGAGGAAGCATTAAAAAATATTAGCCATTATTGATTAAACAAGAATTTACAGAATATTCCTTTAAGTAAGGAACACATACATAAACATAAAAGTTGATAATGAAAGTTATAATAAAATTTTGGCCAAATACTTGACAAATACAGGTCTGATAAGCTGTATATACGATTATATTCAAAACACCTTTTCAAAAACAGCTTTTTCCAAGGTGCCTGGGTGGCTCAGTTGCTTAAGCATCCAACTCTTGATTTCAGCTCAGATCATGATCTCACAATCCTGAGACAGAGCCCCACGTGGGGCTCCACACGGAGCGTGGAGCCTGCTTGGGATTCTCTCTCTCCCCATCTCTCTCTGCTTCTCCCCACTCACGTACCTGCACGCATGCGTGCGCGCGCTCTCTCTCTCTCTCAAATAAATAAACATTTTTAAAAATAAAAACAGCTTTTCCCATGTCTAGTTCCATGGCCTCTAAATAGACCACATAATACCAAAGAAATTAGAGTGTTACACAGAAATGATAAGCCAACATATAGTGACTCATCCCACATCATTATTACGGTCTTACTGCAAACAGTTTCAGCAGAGCACAGAATTAAAAGATATGTGCAACATTAACAGTAGAGTGCAGAATTTATTTTTTCTCTCTTAAGCTGGTACTTAGCAGAAAGTCTCCTGCTTACTACACTAGTTACTGCTCCACAGATCTCTCACTACACTATCAATACCGTAACCTTTTTTCCTTTTGAAACTTTACAGGCCACCATTTCTAAATTCTACGATTGTCTCTAGTAATTTTTTTCTTTTCTAGGTTATTCCAAATTTTCAACTTCCATACATAAAAAGTTACCCTTCTATATGAAAAACAATGGTCTTTTTCCTTCCACAGGAAGTACAAATTTATCTAGAGCTCAGGGAAACTTCTTTAATTTCAAAACCTTGAAGAGGGAGATTTCCTGGTTCTGACCCAGTCCATCAATATAATTATTTCAAGGGGCTACATAACACTGCTACTGAAATTTTACCTTAGTCCGTAATACCCCTCTCCACAAAATTATACTTCATACGTTGAATAAACAGTGCATTCTGGAATCCTGTTATTCTGCTATGATCAGGGTAATAGACCAGTTTTAATAAATAGATACATATATTAATGACTACAAAGAAAATACAGTTGGCTCTTGAACAACATGGCTTTGAACTAAGTGAGTCCACTTATATGCAGATTTTTTTATAGTACAGTATTGTAAAAGTATTTTTTTATGATTTTCTTAATAACATTCTTTTCTCTAGCTTAGTTTACTATAAGAATACAGTATATAATACATATCATACAGAAAATACGTGCTGTTATCAGTAAGGCTTCCAGTCAACAGTAGACTACTAGTTAAAAACAAAACAAAACCCGAAGGCTACTAGTAGTTATGTTTTGGAGGAGTCAAAAAATTATATATGGATTTTCAAGTGCATAGGGGGTGGGGAGAGAGGGTAAGTTGACACTCTTAACCCTTACTATGTTTTTAAGAGCCAACTGTAGTCACTAATTGAAAATTCCACCTTATGAAGGCCCTCCAATCAAAACTTGTATTTGAACATATGCTCAATTTTGCAGGTTTATCACTTGAACATATTCTTAAAGAAATGAGTTAAATTTAAGGGCATCTATTAACTTGATTTTGAAAAAAAAGGCATACTTTTTTTTCTAATTTAGTTTTAGACCCTGTATAAATAATATGTCTCCATTTATCTATTTTTCAGTTCTTATATATTTCTGCTACCAAATTTTCACATCTTCCAACATGAAAATATTTTTAGGAAGGTAAGTTTTGTCTAAACCTTCTGTTTTATTCAAAGGACATCAGGGGGCAGCAGTTTAATTTGCCCAAATCACAATTAGTCTGAAAGCTAGTATAAATAGCCAAGATTTTATAACTCCCTATTACTAATAAAAACAGCACATTTAACAACAAGAGCTAATTCAGAAACAAAAGAGCAAAAAGGTGTATCTGTTCAGTTTTTTTCTGATAAGTAGTATACATTCCCTTGTATAAGAGCTTGAGTAAAAAGGAACACAATTGGGTTTTTTTTTTAAGATTTTTTATTTTTTATTTTTCTTAAGTAATCTCTACATCCAAAATGGGGCTCGAACCAATAAACCCAAGATCAAGAGTAACACACTATACAACTGAGCCAGCCAGGCACCCCCAAAAACACAATTCTTACAATGATATGCCCCTTTGACTCAACAATATCCCTAAAGAAATAAGTATTTCAAGATACAGGCATAAAAATATCCTTAAGAGTTATTTAAATAGTGAAAACTGGAACCAAGCTAAATAGAGAATAAATCAAACATATAGACTTGATATGGTCAAAAGTTCAAGAAGCTTTGTTAGGTATTTAAAGGGGCAGTAGGAAGAAAGAGTTTACAAAACAATACCTAAACTATGATCTCAGGTTAGAATTAAATGTACTACTCTCAATGGTGAGATTATTTCCTTCCTCATACTTATGTTTTTAAAATATTTATAATTACAATAAAGACAAAATACTTATTTTCAAATTAATTTGAGCATTAGCATCTTAAACTTTTATTTGAGCCTGAAAGTTACAATGAGAAAGAAACTAACATATAGACAGCTGACGTGTAAGTTTGTAAGACTTTTCTGGACGGCAATATGACAATATATTTCTACAACTTTAAAATGCTCATACAAACTCACAGATACATGCCCATACCCAGACTTGCCTACAAAAATACATATACACACATAGAGGGAAAGGGTCTTGGAAGGCATGAGATATTTTACAAATTGAATAATAAGGAACATTATTTCTTCCAAAGTCATTATAAACCAGATAGATTTTTTTTCAACCAAAAGTCTTTGGAAGGATAGGGACAGTGATATCTTTTGGCCTTGTAACTTCATTTCTAGAAATATACTCTAAAGAAATAATGAGAAATTTGAACAAAGATGTTCATCATAAATCTATAATAGCAAAATATGGGAAACTGTAAACACCAAATATGGGAATGATATATCCATATCCACTATGCAGTCATTAAAACTTGTATATAAATGTTATTGGTATGAGAAAATACAACATAATATTAAAATGGGAAAAAAACAGGAAGCAAAATTATTCAGAGTTGCATGTCAACCAAGTGATAATGCAAAGGAAAAAGACTGAAAGAAAACCACTCAAAGGACTGACGCGGTTATCTTCAGTTAATAAAATATTATCAGGGATTTAATTACAGATTTTCCAAACATTCTTCAACAATTAAATATCACTCATAACCAAAAAAAATAAGTAAAAAGGAAAAATGACCAGCATTTTACAGCATTCTACACTAAGCTTTAGTCATTCTTTATTATTCTCCACAATTTCTAGGCTGATAAAGTTGCTAATAAGCCTAAAAGGATGAAAAAATGAGAGAAACAGAAAGAAGGATATATGAGAAAGACAGACATGTAAAGGTTTAGGGGCAGAGGTGAAAGATAAAGGACATACAAAGACATGGTCATCAAAAAGCCAGAGTTCTTGTAACTTCTCTTTTTAATGTTTTCACAGAGCAAAACTGTCTAAAGAAAAATTTTTCAGATAGTTGCAAAATTTACCAGCCTTCAAATATTAAAATATAAAATGCTAGTAAGAAAAAATTAAAATCCGATAAGAGTCAAAATTAAACACAAGTAAAGTAAAAACAAATCTAAATGTGCCCATTATACAATACTAGGTTGTTACATAAGTGTGTTTATCTTCTTTTCACTATTTACACATTACTACTAGACAGAACTAAAATTGTATTAGCAAAAAGTAATTACATGACAAGTAAGATGCCAAACTGTTAGACTTCAGTGGTAGTTAATGTAAAAGGCATTTTTCTCCAATCTTTTAGACATAAATTTCTATGATTTTCTAATAATGTGCAGAGAAATACATGGTTTTACATCTCTTATCAGCTAAAATTTCAAACTTACAAGTCAATAGAATTAACTTAACTTACATGAGTAAACTAACCGAGGTAGTACCAATTACTACAATAAAAAAAGGAGCAAGCAAATAAATTCGTTTACATGGGGTAGATCACGTACTGCTTACCAGGATTATGATGAGTTGCAGATTCTCCATTCTGAAATACGTCTCCTGCCACATTCATTCTACCAGGATTAAAAGGTCCTACTCCAGTCTTGGTCTGTGAAGTTAAAGATGGGGTGTATGTTTGTACATTAACACCAAAATTACTTGACTGCAGTCCGTTAGAGACATCTCCCAAGTTGGTATTCTGCAGTGATGTTACATGTGTAATCATTAAGTTCATATCTCGCCCGTCAGTATTTTCTAATTGGCCATCATTCACAGAGCTTACACCTGTTTCTAAGGTTGTAACATTAGCAATCTGAATTTCAGAGTCTGGTTCTGTGGTGATACCACTATTACCCATTCCTGCATTTACCTTACTTCTTGAAAAACTGGAAGTGGAGAAATCCACATCATTGGTTCTGTTTTTAGATTCAGGAGGTCTCCGTTCAATAAAATTGGAGGAATTTTTCTCTTGCCCTTGATTTGTTTCCATGTCCTCTTCATCATCAATGACAATTGTCTCACTTACACTTCCCTTCTGAGAAGCCAACTCTTTTGAGGATGGAAGAATTTTGGAATCATTTCCTTGTAGTTCTTCATTTTTTGATGATGTAAATGTTACAGTCCTTTGATCAGCTACCACTGGTGCAGAAGGTGGGGGAGGTTGTACGGGTTCGATAAAAACAACATCATCATCATCTTCCACTGAGGAGTTTTGAAATTTATTAGATCTAGAAACTAAAGGATTAGGTGGACCACTAAATGAATTTCCTACATTGGTGAGACTAGTTGCCATGGCCGTACTCCCTAATAAAACAGGAGTCTGATCAGTCAATTCTAATCCTCCCACTGAACCTGTGTCCATGCCAAAAAACCTGTCAAGGAGATGGAAAGAAGAAAAAGAAAACAAATGTCAGTATAATCTTTTGCTTTTCTAACTGAAAGATTTATTTATTTATTTATTTGGTTTTTATTTTTAAAGTTGATGTGTTTATTTTGAGATAGGATGTGAGCACATGTAAGCACGGGGCGGGGGCGGGGGGGGAGACAATCCCAAGCACGTTCAGCACTGTCCATGCAGAGCCTGACGTGCGACTCAGCCTTACAAACCATGAGATCATGACCTGAGCCAAAATCAAGAGTCAGACGCCCAAATGAGCCACCCACAGCACCCCTGAAAGAACTTTTTAAAGATAATTTTCTTTTTTATTCTAAATGACAATTCTTATTTAAAAAGGAAAAATTTGGTATCCATTCTATGATGTCATTCACTAAATTTCATATAGTCTCCATGGGAACCTCTTGCAATATAAAAAGGTAATCCTCCAATTTTCAGTAATGATATGTAGTATATTCGCACTTCCACCACCTCCTTTCTACCATACTA
This sequence comes from Panthera uncia, assembly GCF_023721935.1. Classification (NCBI taxonomy): domain Eukaryota; kingdom Metazoa; phylum Chordata; class Mammalia; order Carnivora; family Felidae; genus Panthera; species Panthera uncia. Next base: position 934,640 of record NW_026057576.1, on the reverse strand, counting down.
TTTAAGCTATAAACTTTACCATTGGAAACATGGATAAATCCTTCAATATACGTTTGAACAGGAAAATAACAAAAACCTTCTCTATACAATAAAAATCCCTTCTCTATACATTTATCCTATGTATCTACTGTATTGAATAAGGTGACATGATCTAATCCCTAATTTCCCTTGCCTCATCTTTTTTTAATCCCTTTTTTTTCATATTCCCTGGCCCCCTTACAACTATATAATCGAATCCTTCTGAGAATCTGAAATCCTTGTTGACCTTATCCAGAAAGCTTAAATCCTTATTTGCCAGGCACTATTGATGTATGCTTTATATCCATGTATCAGGCTGAATAATGGCCCTCAAAGATATCAGATCCCAATCCCTGGAACCTGTAAATGTTACCTTATATGGTGGTAAAAGGGTCTTTGCAGATATGATTAAGGTCAAGAATTTAGAAACAGATTAGCTAGGTGGGCCCTAAATGCACCAGTTTGCAAAGGGAGGTAAAAGGAGATTACAGGCATAGAGGCAGATCAGCGACTGAAGTGATGCAGCCAAGGGATGTTGGCAGTCACCAGAATGTAGAAGAGGCAAGGAATGGATTCTCTGCCAAAGCTTCCAGAGGAAGCCTGGCCCTGCTGACACCTTGATTTGATCCCTGTGTCACTGATTTCCAACTTCTGACCTCCAGAATTATGAGAGCAAAAATTTTCTATTGTTTTAAGCCACCAAGGTTATGGTAATTTGTTACAATGGCCACAGGAATTATATACACTACACTTCCTAGTTATATCTTCAATGTAACACTTGATATAGTTATAATTTCTGTCCCATTTTAATGAAGAAGAATTTATGTCTTGGAGATGCTAATTAACCTGCCAAAGTCACACAGCTAAAATGCATACCCAGGTCTTTATAACTCAGTAGTCCAAACTCTTCATTACTCTGCTGTATTCAACCAATTATTTTCTGAGCTCCTGATAAATATGCAGGGCTATGCTGAAGCCAAAGAGACTGCAAGGAGTTAACAGTGAAGAGCCAGAAAAGAAAGAAGGTAAGTTCTTGAGCAATGGGAGAAGATGAAGTCATGGACACAGGTGGTAGCAGAACTAATCTTGAACATCAATCACCTTAGTTTCAGTGACTAAACAGGAAAGAAAATATAGAAGAGGCAGAGGATAAAGGGTGGATATAGATTGTAGGTTAAAAAAAAAGGGGACAGGGGGGTGTAGGTTAATTTGGAGACAAGGTGGACGGGAATTTGAAGTGGTTTATACATGGTAGCCTAATTTTCATAGAGTAGGTTTTCTGAGATGGTGAGAAAACAGTGGTTGTACAAGTCTTAAAAGACTGGTTCAAGAGCCCCAAGGCCAACTCTTGAGTCTTTTGTAATCCTCTTTCTCTAATAAAGTCACTTAGCCCGGTTTAAAAAAATAAAAAACAAAAAAGGGTGGTTTAAGAACATTTACTACTTCATATATGCTGCCATTTGCTTATTTTGCTATAAAGAGCTTCTGAAACAATGAAGATGACACTACTATACATATCACTTTGGCAGATGGAGTAACAAGGAGAGGGATAGAGAAATTGTTCATTGTATATTTCATTGTTTTTCTTAATTTTTGAACACAATTTCTCACTTGTTTTTAAAGCAAAATTTAAAGTTTTTAACAACAAATTGGTAATAGAGTTATCAGAGAAGACCTCTTTGGCCAGGTGATATTTACACTGAAATCTGGAATGACAAGATTCCACTGTGGCAAAATTGTAGGAAGGGCATTCCTACATTCAAGTCTGAAGGCAATGAAGCTGGTGAATCCAAGCAATAAAATAAAGACCAATGTGGCTGAACAAGGTAGGGAAGAATTGTAGGAGATATAAAAACATGCACAGAACAAGCTTCCAATGCCAACAAGTTAATTCATTAACTGCATTCAACAAAGATTTACAAAGCATCCAACCTAGTATGCACAAGACACTGATCTGGACACCTGAGGGCGGTGGGGGGAGAGTGGGAATCAACAAACAAAACACATCCCTGCAATCAGAAATCATGAATTTTAAACACAAGTTTGGATTTTACTGTAACAGGTTGAAACATTGCAGTGTTTCCACCAAAAGGTTAACATGTCACTTATGTTTTTAATACATCTCCCGGGCTGCTATGTGGAAAATGGATGAGAAGGCAAGACTAGAGGCAAAGAAACCACCTAGAAGGCCATTGATCCAACTGAGAGATGATGGTAGCTGAAAACAAAGGTGACGACAGGAGATGGAAAAAAATTGAACAGATTAGGGTTTTTTAAAAAGCAGATCTTACTAACATGAAAAGATCAGTAAGATTACTGTGGACCGAAAAAAAGTTACAAGAAAGCAGAGTATTATTACTACAACATTATGCATTCCCCAAAAACCCATACACACACATATTCTATTTTTCCTAAAGTACATAACTTTTATGTAAATTCATGAAAAAAAACTCTGTAAGGATCACACTATACTGATAGACATTGCTTATGGGAGAAGCAGGGAGTCTGAGTAAGAGAGGTGACCAACAAGTTGCACTTCAGATTTATATTTTTTAGAGAGAGAGAGAGAGAGAGAGCGCACACAAGCAGAGGAGAGAGGCAGAGGGGTAGAGAGGTAGAGGGACAGAGAAAGAGAAAGAGAGAGAGAGAGAGAGAGAGAGAGAGAGAGAGAGAACCCCAAGCAGGCTCCATGCTCAGCACAGAGCCCAACACAGGGCTCATTTCCATGATCCTGGGATTATGACTTGAGACAAAATCAAGACTCAATTGACTGAGCCATGCAGGAGTACCACAAAATTGTACTTAAGAGTCAACATTAATCTAAAAAGAATTTCAGGCAGCTAAGCACCTGAATGAATAATGGAAAAAACAGGCACCTGGCTGGTTCAATCAGAGGAACATGTGACTCTTGATCTTGGGGTGATGAGTTCGAGTCCCACATTGGGTGTAGAGATTATTTAAATAAATAAATGTTTTTTAAAAATAAATAATGGGGAAGACAGGAGTCAGTAACAGAAAATAATAAAAAGTTGATAAAGCGTTAAAGATGAAGGAATTATCACCAGATACAAGAGGAATACAGGTTAAGCACTTTTCATAGACTTAATTAAACAGGGGTATATCAACCATTTTATGAAAACACTGGATAGACCATAACTAATTGCTCTTCTCACTGCATGTCTAAAACAGTGCCTGGGCACAGAGTATATACTCAGTTTTCCCAAGTATTTGTGGAAAGGCAAGAAGACAAAAACCCCTATGTTAACTTTGATTACCAGAGTTATTTTTAAGTAACCTTTACTTATAAAATTCTGATCCCTTATTTGATATCTACTCTGCTATTCTCTAACCATTAAGCATCTTACGTAAACCAAGTTTAGTTTCCAGAGGGCATCACATCCTATTTAACATAGTAATGAAATGTTTGTAGTAACAAACAGTATTTTATAGGAATGGCTATTGTATTTTCACTTAACTGTGACAAAAACCTCTTCTGAGTTAGATAAAATAGATTTTAACTTTTCTATAATAAAGCCATACTTCAATACACTAAAACTACCCATGGTTCCAAGACATCAGAATTCAAGTACTATGTATAAAGCTGAATTCCATAGGAATGCAAGCTGGTGCAGCTACTCTGGAAAACAGTATGGAGGTTCTTCAAAAAACTAAAAATAGGACTAACCTATGACCCAGCAATTGCACTACTAGGTATTTATCCAAGAGATACAGGTGTGCTGTTTCGAAGGGACACATGCACCCCATGTGTCCCCAGCACTATCAACAATAGCCAAAGTATGGAAAGAGCCCAGATGTCCATCAATGGATGAATGGATAAAGAAGATGTGGTCTATATATACAAGGGAGTATTACTCGGCAATCAAAAAGAAATCTTGCCATCTGCAACTACGTGGATGGAACTGGAGGGTATTATGCTAAGTGAAATTAGTCAGAGAAAGACAAAAATCATATGACTTCACTCATATGAGGACTTTAAGAGACAAAACAGATGAACATAAAGGAAGGGAAACAAAAATAATATAAAAACAGAGAGGGGGACAAAACAGAAGAGACTCATAAATATGGAGAACAAACTGAGGGTTACTGGAGGGGTTGGGGGGGGATGGGCTAAGTGGGTAAGGGACACTAAGGAATCTACTCCTGAAATCATTGTTGCACTATATGCTAACTAATTTGAATGTAAATTTAAAAAAATAAAAAATTAAAAAAAAAAACAAAAGGTGAATTCCAAAACCAGTCTCAAAATCATTGCTCTGAGAGCAAGAGCTGTATGTGCACCAGTGTGGATGACATGCTAATACTGAAAAATGGCAGAAGATACATTTATATCTGCTTTAAAGAAAATGGATAATTGTATCTAAAACTGTAAGGGGTGACTACTTGCCTTTCACAAAGATCTACAAATTACCATTCCACACTCTAAGATGTTTTAAATATTTCCAAAAACTAAAATATATATACACCATTACTCTAAAATAGTTCCTCACTAAGGAAGACTTCTTCATGGTAAAACAATAATCTATGCTAAGGGAAACCTTCACATAAATTTAAGTAAACATCAAAAAAATTTTTAACATTACCACTCTATAGAAGGTATTAAAAGTTGAAATATGCTGAATAACATTGATTCAAAATTTTCATAACTCAATGAAATTTTTTAAAAATTAGTACATCCATCCAGTAATATTTAACATTTATTTGATGCTTGTTATGAGCCAAATTTTCATGTTAAAGCAAATCCATGAAGGAAATCACTTTGTCTTCTTTATACAGATCTAGAAACAAGAGGTGTTGGCTGGCTCAGCTGGTTGATCATGCAACTCTTGATCCCAGGGATGTAAGTGTAAGTCCCACGTTGGGCCTAGAGCTTACTTAAAAAAATAATCATTATCATCTTCAAAGCTAAGTTGCCCAAGACCACAGACAAGAAGTTAGATGTCAGGATTTGAATATTCATGATATCCAATATGTAATTAAATATTAAACAATAAAATAATATAGCACAGTTCTTATTAATAAAAAATTCAGTAACACAAAAACCAACTCAATATTCAAAATATGCAAGTATCCAAAAGAAGAAATATCAAGCCTGGGGCACCTGGATGGCTCAGATGGTTGGGCGTCCGATTTCGGCTCAGTTCATGATCTCACAGTTCATGGGTTCGAGCCCTGCATTGGGCTCTGTGCTGACAGCTCAGAGCCTGGAGCCTGCTTCAGATTTTGTGTCTCCCTCTTTCTGCCTCCCTCTCTCTCTGCCCCTCCCCCTCTCGTGTTCTGTATCTGTCTCTCTCAAAAATAAAGAAACATTAAAAATTAAAAAAAAAAAAAAAAAAAAAAAAAGAGGTATCAAGCCCAAGTGCCAGGCTAAAAGGGGATTTAAAAAAACAAATGAACTTTAATTTGCAGTTAATATTCATGTGCCATAAGGCAGGAAATATCCTCATCAAGGTAACAATTTTCAGAGGAATAAGGCATAAATCTATTGATGTTATGATATGAAATGTATAGGCTTTTGATGCAGTTAAAAGCTTTTAATGCAGTTTTAATGAGTTCTCTGGATCCTTTCTATGGTTTTAGCACACCTAAAACAGAAGACCATTTCCAAGACAGAAAAGCTAGAACTGACTTCCCTCTGGTGGCTGGCTGCTAGGTACCAATTCATTCTTCTCGGAAGAAAACAGTGGAGCAGAGAATAGAACTTTCTTTACCACAGTTAGTTCTCTGCAGTAATCAACTTCTCAAAAACAGAGTAAGTACTCAACTATAACAACTGTTCCCAAATCCTAGACTATAAATAAATTTCGCCACCTCTATATGTCACTGAGAATGTTTCAACCACCAAACACTTAATTTACTCCTTTTATCTGATTAAAAGTTGACCTGATTAAATCTGATTTAAATCTGATTAAAAGTTGACCACTTCTACATTATCTATATAAAGCCTATATCATTAGGCACTTTTCTGCACCGAGTCAATTCTAATTAGCTATTTTACAATGAGGAAATTGTTTTACTTCTGTATGTTAGCTACCTTGACAATACATTATATTTAAAAATATATAAAATAAAATAAAGAGGGGTGCCTGGGTGGCTCAGTCGGTTGGGCGTCCAACTTCGGCTCAGCTCAGGTCATGGTCTCACGGTCTGTGAGTTCGAGCCCCGCATCGGGCTCTGTGCTGACAGCTCAGAGCCTGGAGCCTGCCTCAGATTCCGTGTCTCCCTTTCTCTCTGCACCTCAAGGTGGCCCACTTGTGCTCTCTCTCCCTCAAAAATAAATAAAATGTAAAAAAAATAAACAATAAGTAAAATAAAATGAAGACAACATAAATTTACAATAAAAAATGTTAGAAGAGGAAAAACAGAACACCATGGATTCATCATGACTGAATGCCTCAAAAAGGTAAAATTCTTGTAACACCTAATAAAGTTTTTAAATGACTAAATTACAAGTAAAGTTAAACTTGTAGTTAATATTCAAGTGTCATAAGGTAAAAAGTATCCCGATCACCACAAAATTTTCAGAGGAACAAAGTGATAGGTCCTCTTAAGTACAATATGAAAAATAAATCAAGACAGGTATCAACAAGATGGCAAAGTGGGAAGTCCTAGGTAAGGGTCCCTCCACCCAAGTAACCACTGAGCTGGACAGAGTGACTGGAACCAATTATAGATCCCTGAAACCCCACTGAACACACTCATTAATCACCAGAGTAGTGCCTGAGGAAGATAATGCTGATCATTCACAAGTGAGCAAATGCATGAGCCGGCAACCATCCCCCATTCCTCACCCCAACTTGGCTATGGGGTTAGCATCCTGCATTCCTGGAGAGTCTGGCTTGTCAGAGGACTGGCAGTGAGGAACTTCTAAAAATTTGGGACTGTGTTTGGGTGGTCTGGAGCAGATATTCTCTTGGTTTCATCTGTATAGGCAGGAGCAGCTTTCCCAAAAGCATCTATCTAATGAGACATGACCCTTTATCTCATTTTTTTTCCACCCCAATACGTAAGGAAATTTTTGTCCAGTCACTAGTTCACCATAGGAATAATGGAACAGAAACTTCAATGACCACAACAAGAAATATACATTTTGTTAAAAAGTTACTTAGAAAAAGTCAAAAACAAATGGCTCCATCCCTCAACAAGTAAAAACTCAGCCATCTGTGAAGACTGGGAGAGTCAGACATCCAGAGTTACACATAATATACTCAGAATGTTGTAAAACATACAAAGAAACAGAAAAAGTATGTCCTATTCACAGTAATAAAAGAATTTGACAGAAACCATCCCTGAAAAATCCCAAACATTGGAAAAAGTAGTCAAAGACATTAAATCAACTATCTTAAATATGCTCAATGAGCTAAAGGAAAGCATTGACAGAGAACAAAAGGAAATGTGAAAACAATGCATAATCAAAATGAAAATACAAACAGATACAAATTATAAAAAGTAACCAAGTGGGGCGCCTGGGTGGCTCAGTCCGTTAAGCGGCCGACTTCGGCTCAGGTCATGATCTCGCGGTCCGTGAGTTCGAGCCCCGCGTCGGGCTCTGTGCTGACAGCTCAGAGCCTGGAGCCTGTTTCAGATTCTGTGTCTCCCTCTCTCTGACCCTCCCCCGTTCATGCTTTGTCTCTCTCTGTCTCAAAAATAAATAAATGTTAAAAAAAAATTTTTTTTTTAAAAAGTAACCAAGTAAAAATTCTGTAAATGAAAAATATAATAACAAATGAAAAATTCACTAGAGAAGATCAATAGCAGATCTTAAGAGGCAGAAGAATCAGTAAACTGGAAGAGAGAATAACTGAAACTATCCAGTCTGAGGAGCAAGGGAAAAGGGAAGAAAAATGAATGGAGCCTGAGGAATCTACAAAACATTACCAAACATACCCACATATGTATCATAAACAGAACGAAAGGGACAGGAAAAAATATTTGAGGAAATAATGGCAAAAAAAAGCCCCAAATGCTGGATGACACACATCCAACAGCTCAACAAACTCCAAGTCAGATAAACTGAAAGATATCCACAACAAGACACATAATAATCAAATTATAGACACCAAAGATAGATAATTTTAAGAAAGAAGTAACTCATCACGTGCAATGAATGCTCAATATAATTTAGATTACCAGTTCATTTCTCATCAGAAACCATGGATGCCAGAAGCTAGTGAGATGACATATTTATTAAGGTGATCAACAACAACACAAAACGTCAACTAACAATTCTAAATCCAGCAAAAAATTCCTCCAATATTAAGGAGAAATTAAGACATTTCCAGGAGAACAAAAGCAGGAGTTTACTACCTGCATGAAATGTTACTACCTGCATGAAATGCTACCTTTCAGGCAATAATAAAAACACACTACAGAATAAATTGAAGCCATAAGAAATAAAGAATGTAAGTGAAATTACCTACATAAATCAACAGAAAGCCAGTATTACTGTACTTTTAATTTATGAGTACTTTTTTCCTATAATTTACAAGACAAAACACAAACATACCAAAATATGGAATGCAATGACAGCAGTGCTCAGCAGAAAACTTACAGCTATTAACACCTACATTTAAAAATATCCGAAATCAATAACTTTTATACTTTAAGAAATCAGAATCTGCAAGCTAAACCCAAGCCTAGCAGAAAGAATGCAATAAAGATTAGTGCACAGATAGAGAAAAAAAAAAGAGACATCAACTAAAAGGTGATTCTTTGAAAAAATTAAATATTTAGCTAGACTATGAAGCAAAAGAAAATCTCAAATTATCAAAATCAGAAATTAAAGTAAGACATCACTACTGATTTTATAGAAACAATTATAAGAGAGCACAATGAACAATTATATGCCAACAAAATCAGATAACCAAGATAAAATGGCTAAATTCCTAGATACACACACTGCCAAAACTTACCCTAGGAAGAAATACAAAATCTAGGGGCAGCTGGCTGGCTCATCTGGTAGACTTTTGATCTCCAGGTTGTGAGTTCAAGCTCCACACTGGGTGTAGAGATTAGATTGGATAAGATAATGTAAAACCTAGACAGATCTACAAGCAAGGAGATTAAATCAGTCATCAAATATCTCCAAACAAAGAAATGCCCAGGAACAGATGACTTCTTTGATAAACTCTACCAAACATTTAAAGAATTAACATTGCTTCCTCTCAAATTCTTCCCCAAAAAACTGAAGGGGAGAACACTTCCAAATTTATTCTACAAGGCCAGCATTACTCTGATATCAAATCCAGACAAAGACATTACAAGAAAACCATAAACCAATCTTCCTTATGAATATAGATGCAAAAATCCCCAACAAAACAGGAGAAAATCAGAAGCATAAAAAAGATTATGTATCAGGACCATGTGGGATTTATCCCAGAATGCAAGGGTAATTCAACGTAAGAAAATCAAAATAATATACCATATTAATACATAGAAAGGGGGGAAAAACACATCATCATCCCAATTGAGGCAAAGAAGTTTTGTGACAAAATACAACATGCTTTCATGATAGAAATAATACACTACAAAGAGAAGGAAACTTCTGCAACATAATAAAGGCCACATATGGAAAAAACCACAGCTGACATCACACTCAATGGTAAAAGATGGAATGTCTTTCCTCTAAGATTAGAACGTACAGATGCCTAGTCTCACCATTTTAATTCAACATAGTACAGGAAGTTCTGGCCAGAGCAATTAAGCAAGAAATAAAAGGCATCCAAATAGGAAAAGCAAAAAGTAAAATCATTTCTGCAGATGACATAATCTTGTATTTTGAAAACATAAGCAAAGTTTCAGAACACAAAATCAACATGAAAAATCAGTTGCATTTCTACACACTAACAATGAACAATCCATAAAGGAAATTAAGAAAATAATTCCATTTACAGTAACATCAAAAATAATAAAATACATGGAAATAAATTTAACCAAGGAGGTTGAAAGACTTGTATTATGAAAACTACAAAACGCTGCTAAAAGAAAATTAAAGACACAAATAAATGGAAAGATATACCATGTTCATGGATGAAAAGATTAACATGAAGAGGATGATATTACACCTAAAGCAATCTACGGATTTAATGCAATCCCTATCAAAACCCAAATTTTTTTTGCAGAGTGTCATCCTAAAATCCATGTGGATCTCAAGGGACAAGAATCTTGAAAAAAAAGAACAAAGCTAGAGGGGTCTGACACTTTCAGATTGCAAAACTTATTACAAAGCTACTACAGTACATTAAAACAGCTTGGTACTGACATAAAGACAAATATATAGGCCAATGACAAACAATAGAGCCGAGAAAGAAATCTCCAGATAGTCAGGTGAATACACAAGAATGCCAAGATCAATCAATGATAAAGGTCATTTCAAAAAAAAAAAAAAAAAAAAGGTGCAACAGAACCCTTACACCATATATAAAAAATTAACTCAAAATGGATCAAAGACTTACATTTAAAGAACTAAAACTATAGAACTCTTAAAATAAAGGAAAGGTTTCATGACTTTGGACTTGTTAATGATTTCCTGGATACAAAACATCAAAAACACAGGCAATAGGGGTGCCTGGGTGGCGCAGTCGGTTAAGCGTCCGACTTCAGCCAGGTCACGATCTCGCGGTCCGTGAGTTCGAGCCCCGCGTCAGGCTCTGGGCTGATGGCTCGGAGCCTGGAGCCTGTTTCCGATTCTGTGTCTCCCTCTCTCTCTGCCCCTCCCCCGTTCATGCTCTGTCTCTCTCTCTCTCTGTCCCAAAAATAAAAAAAAAAAAAAACTTCAAAAACACAGGCAATAAAAGAAAAACTAGATAAACTTGACATCATCAAAATTAAAAATGTTATGCTGAAAGAAAACTACTGACAATCAAGAATACTCTACCTAGTAAAGTTTTCCATCAGGATTGAAGACAATAAAGAATTTTCCAAACTAACAAAAGCTGGAGTTCATCATCACTAGTCTGACCTTACAAGACACGTTAAAGAGAATTCTCATCTAAAACAAAAGGGCACTAATAATAACAGGAAAACAGGGGCACCTGGTTGGCTCAGTCGGTTGGGCATCCGACTTCGGCCCGATCGTGATCTCACGGTTCATGGGTTCTAGCCCTGCGTCAGGCTCTGTGCGGACAGCTCAGCTTTGAATTCTGTGTCTCCCTCTCTCTCTGCCCCTTCCCTACTCACACTCTGTCTCTGTCTCTCAAAAATAAGTAAACATTGAAAAAAAATAAAAATAACAAGAAAACACATGGAAAGTATAAAATTCAGGGGCGCCTGGGTAGCTCAATCAAATAAGCATCCAACTCTTGATTTTGGCTCAGGTCATGATCTCACAGTTCATGGGTTCAAGCCCCAGGTCAGGCTCTGCAATGGGCATGGAGCCTGCTTGGGATCTATTCTCTCTCCCTCTCTCTCTCTCTCTCTCTCTCTCTCTCTCGCTCTCTCTGTCCCTCTTCTGCTCATGCTGTCTCTCTCTACAAATAAATAAACTTAAAAAAAAAACTATAAAATTCACTGGTAAAGCTGAAAACAATTTAGAACTTCTGTGCAAAAAATGCTAAAGAAAGTATTTGCAAATCATACATCTGATAAAGAGATTTGTATCTAGAATATATAAACAATTCATACAAGTCAACAACAAAAACAATTTAAAAATGGGCCTTAAGACTTAAGTACTTTCTGTATCTTAAAGATATACCAAAAAAAAAAAAAAAAGATATACAAATGACCAATAAGCACGTGAAAAGATGCTCAAAATTATTAATTAGAGAAATGCAAATCAAAACCAGAAGATATCATCTCACTTCCATAAGGATGGCTACAACAAACAAAAAGTAGTAATTGTTGGTGAGGGGCAACTGGTCAGTTGGTTGGTTGGCTGGTTGAAGAAATGTGATGCCTTGTGCATTGATGGTTAAAACAGGAACAGTAGCTATAGAAAACAGTACAAAGGTTACTCAAAAAATTAAAACCTGAATAACCATATGACACCACAATCCCCATTCTGGAAATACATCTAAAAGAAACGAAAGCAGGATCTCCAAGAGATTTTTGCACATTTACAGTCATGGCAGCACTATTCACAAATAGCCAGGAGGTGGCAACCAAATGTTCATGGGCAGATGAATAGCTAAGTAAAATGTGTATATACACATACAATGGAATATTATTCAGCCATAAAAAGAAAGGAAAACCTATTATGTGCTATGACATGGATGAATAGTGAGGATATTACATGAAGTGAAAAAAGACAAAATTCTGTATGATCACACTTACATGAAGTATCTAAACAAACCAAATTCATACAAATATGAAGTAGGAGTGGTTACCAGGGGCTTAGGAGAGGGATACATAGGGAATTGTTTAATGAGTACAGTGTCAGTTTTTCAAGATGAAAAAGTTCAGGGGATCCGCTGTGTGATAATGTGGATATCTGAACTATACACTACTGAGCTATACACTTAAAAATGGTTAAGACAGTAAATTTTATATGTGTTTTGTGCAATTTAAAACAAAATAAGGGAAAAAAACAAAATAACCACTTCACAGCAATTAGGAAGGAGTTCTTTTTTTTATAAATAATAACAAGGCAAAAATGCACAAAAATTAGAACACTTCTGAAAAAAACTTGGACACTTCTGCATTGCTGCCAGAGTCATGTAAAATGGGGTACAGCCACCATGGAGAACAGTTCGGGATTCCCCAAAAAGTTATATGCAGAATTAACATATGATCAGTCAATTCCACTTCCTGGTATATACCTAAAAGAAATGAAACGTGAGACTCCTATAGATACTTGTGAACCAATGTTCACACCAGCATTATTCACAATGGCCAAAAGCTGGAAACTGCCCAAAAGTCTGTCAACAAATGAATGGACAAACAAAACGTACACACAACAGAATATTATTCAGCCCTAAAAAGTCTGATACATGCTACAACACAGAAAACCTTGAAAAAAATTATGATAAATGAACTAATTCAGACACAAAAAGGGCAAATGTTTTATGGTTCTACTTATCTGAGGTGCCTACTAATACAGACAAAAAGATAGAACACAGGTCACCAGGAAGTGGGGGAAAGGGGTACTGGGTATTATTGTTTAAAGAGTACAAAATTTTTATTTGGGATGACGAAAAAGTTCTACATAGGATAATGGTGATCTTTGCAAAACATTTGTAAGTATACTTAATGCCATTGAACTGTATACTTAAAAGAAAAAAATGATAAATTTTACATTCCTTTATTTTACCAGACATTTACGGGGGGGGGGGGGGGGATACCACAATGATGCACTATTTGCAACTCATATCCTAAAAAAAAAATCAAGACAAAAAGATCCTATGGTCAGTAAGATAAAACCAACAACCAAAAAGAATAAAGGGCAAAAAAAAAAAAAAAAAAAAAAACAAGAACACAGTTCACTAGAAAAAGAAATACAGTGGCTCTTAAATATTGAAATATTTATAAGATGCAAATTTAAATTCTAAAGGGAAACCACTTTTTGCTTACATTGACAAAGATCAAAACATTCCTCAAAAAGTTAAAAACTACCCTACGAGTCAGCAATTGCACTACTAGGTATTTACCCAAAAAATACAAAAATACTAATTCAAAGCCATACATGCACCCCAATGTTTATATAGCAGCATTATTTACAACAGTCAAATGATGAAACCAGCCCAAGTGTCTACTGATTGACAAATGGATAAAGAAGTTGTGGGGGGTGTGTGTGTGTGTGTATATGTATATATATATATATATATACATGTATATAAATATACGTATGTATGTATATGAACACACATACACATACATATACATATCTTTATACACACACACAATGGAGTATTACTCAGCCATAAAAAAAAAAAGAATGAAACCTTGGCATTTGCGAGGACATGGATGGAGCTAGGGAGGATTATGCTGAGGGAAATAAGTCAGTCAGAGAAAGACAAATACCTACGATCTCACTCATATGCAGAATTTAAGAAACAAAACAAAGGGTAAAAAAGAGAGAGAGATGCAAACCAAGAAACAGACTCTCAACTATAGACAACTAATGGTTACCAGAAGGGAGGTGGATGGGGGAGATTCAGTAGGTAATGGGGATTAAGGAGAGCACTTGTCATAGTGAGCACCAGGTGTCGTACAGGAGAGTTGAATCACTACATTACACACCTGAAACTAATATTACACTGTATGTTAACTGGAATTTAAATAAAAACTTAAGAGGGGTCCTGGGTGGCTCAGTCAGTTGAGTGTCCGACTCTTGATTTCAGCTCAGGTTGTAATCTCATGCTCATGGGATAAGCCCGGTGTCTATTCTCTCCCCCCTTCTTTCTGCCATTCCCCCACTCACATGTGCATGCAATCTTTCTTTCTGAAAATAAACATTTAAATAAAAACTTAAGAAAATAAAGGCTTAACAGTACAGGAAGAGCCTCATACCATAAATCAGTGTAAACTGGTATAACTTTTATGGAGGGCACCTCAAAAAAACATTTTTAACCAAGCAATTCCACTTCTAAGCATCCTTCCTACAGACACATTATCTCATTTTTTAAAAACAAAACATCAAAGGATACTTGTTGAAAAGTAAAAAGATTGAAACACCCTAAATTTCTCTCAAAAGCCTGATAAATTGAATGATGATGAAGACAATACAGTATTTTGCAGTCCTGGACACAAGGCAGCTCTAAAAATCTCCTTACATACTAATACGGAACAACTTCTCATTTAAATTAAGTGCAAACCAGGTACAGAACAATGGATAAACACAAACATCATACACACACAGAGAAGCATATGCACACACGTATGCATATACTGTCTCTAGATAAATATCTAAGAAAATGGTAACAGTGGTTTGCTTCTAGGGAAGAGAACTGTGCCAATGGGTTGGGAGAAGAGGAAAGTCTTCCTTCTCACTGTTTATCCTTTCTACCTTTTAAATTTGGTACCATTTCCATATACACTTGAAATTGATTAGGGTTTCACTGAATTTAGAGATTAATTTAGAGACAAAAAAAATAACGTTTTGACATTATTGAAGCCTTCCCATTCAGACATATGCATGCCTCTCCATTATGGTTATCTTATATGTCCTATGGTATTATTTTATAAGTTCCTTCATAAAAGCCTTGCATATTCATTATAATTATTCTATCTTGCAATACTAACATGGATTTTCTCCCATTACCTTATAAAATGTTTACATAGCAAAAAAAAAAAAAAAAAACCAAGAGGGTGTAGAAATGTAGAAAATAAAAAATATACATTCTATATTTACATATATTTTTTAATAGATATAACAAAGAATTGACATCTGTACTTTAGAAAGAACACAAATTAAACTGACAAAAATTTAATTATTCGATAATATCCAGTGTTCACAAAAATGTGGAGAAACTAGTGGAAATGTGGTCAATACAGTGGTCCAGCGGAAGACAATTTGGCAATTATCTATTAAAATACATAAACATATACTCTGACTCAGCAATTCCTATTTTCACACCTATCATCAGAAATTCCCCCAGCAAAACCACACATGAACCCAGAGAAACTACTACACATATATTCTGTGCAGCACTGTTATAAAAAATTGCAAATAAACTAAATGTCCATCAGTAGAATGTCTAAACTATGTTATTAAATCCACCAAATGAAATATCACACAACAGCTACGAGTAGATCCTTATGTACTAACTCAAAGATATAGAAAACATACCAGTAAGTGAAGAGCAAGTAGCAGGAAGATATATACAGTATACGTTTTTAAAACGCACACACATGCGCACGCACACACACAAATGCACACATGAAATTATAATTCTTATGGGTACATATTAGTATGTGCACTGAAAAGTATCTGGAGTAATAAACACTAAATTGGTAATACTACTACTAATCTCTGAGGAAGTGAAGAAAGAGGCCAAGGGACCACTGACGGATGATTTAACAGATAGATTAATACCCTCATGATGCTTACAATATAGCCACAAAAGTTTCTTTTTAACAGTTCTTCATCAGTTACTCAAAATGATGCTACTGTGGTTTTAGAAACTGATAGAAAATCATTAATATACTAAAATCCACTCAAGAGTTATGACAGAATCTAAACAAAAATCTCTTTGATCTAATAAATGAATAATCAATTAACTCATTCAGGTTATCTCTAGGGCACAGAACTTCTAGGCATATGGAATCATTTCTTTCCCATAGGACCACAATTTAACTGCAAAGTACTTTCAAGTAATTTTAACTTTCTGTGGGGATTTCATCCCTTCCCTTGATTTTAAATATTACCAATACCCTAGTCTCCTTAATTTATCTCAATCAAGAGGTTTCAAAACCCGAAACTGTCTGCTTCCTACATCGAGTTCTTTTAACTCGCTTTCTCACCCTTGTAGCCGCAACTCCTCCAGTCGTTGCCAGCTATGTCTGGCTATTCACACCAGAAATCTGGAGGTCATTCTCTATTTTTTTTCTTCACTTCCAGTCATGTCATCCCCAAATCCAATCCTACTTCCAAAATAAATATTGAAAATGTCCATTTTTTTTCTTTTCAAATTTTTACTTAAATTCTAGTTTTTGGTTTTTTTCATTTCAAGAAACTGTCCACTTTAATCCATCTCTTCTGATATATCCCTCTAATCCTAAAAATTCGCCATCATTTTGATGCTGGATTACTGACATTATCTACCATATTCCCCAGAATACCCAAAGATCCTTTTAAAAATTAAATCAGACAATGCCAATTACTTCTTACGTGACTTTCCAGTGTACTAAGGAGACAACCTAAGATTTTCCCCCTGACCTGTAACATTCTTAACTTTTTTTTAACTTTTTAAAAAATGTTTATTTTTGAGAGAGAGAGACAGAGAGAGAAAGAGAGAGACAGAGACAGAGTGTGAGCCAGGGAGGAGCAGAGAGGGAGACAGAATCTGAAGCAGTCTCCAGGCTCTGAGCTGTCAGCACAGAGCCAGACGCAGGGCTCAAACCCGCGAACCCTGAGATCTTGACCTGAGCCAAGGTGAGAGGCTTAACCGACTGAGCCACCCAGGTGCCCCGATTCCTGCCTGATTGATCCCTGCCTACCTGCTAGGCTCAATTTCAGCACTGCTCTTCCCCATTTCGATCACTAAGGTTCTGCTAAACTAAGCTTTCATTTAGTTCATGGAAGAGCCCAAGATCCCCTTGGCTCAAGGGACCCTATGCACACAATCTTCCTCTGTCTGAAACAATCTTTCCTGAACATCTTTCCAGGCACTGTTTAAATGTCACTCCCTCATATCCTGAGGCAAGGGAAACAAAATCAAAAAACTACTGAGGGGCACCTAGTTGGATCAGCTGGTAAAGCATACAACTCTTGATCTCGGGGTCATAACTCAAGCCCCATATTGGGCCTTGATCTTACTTAAAAAATAAATAAATAAAACAAACTACTGGGGCTACATCAAAATAAAAAGCTTCTCAATAGCAAAGGAAACAACAAAACTAAAAGGTAACCTATGGAATGGGAGAAGGTATGTGCAAACGACCTATCTGAAAGGGTCGGTATCCAAAATATATAAATAACTTATAAAACTAGGGGCACCTGGGTGGCTCAGTTGGGCGTCCAACTTCGGCTCAGGTCATGATCTCACAGTTCGTGGGTTCAAGCCCCGCGTGGGGCTCTGTGCTAACAGCACGGAGCCTGGAGCCTCCTTCAGATTCTGTGTCTCCCTGTCTCTCTGCCCCTCCCCTGCTCGCGCTCTCTCTCTTAAAAATAAATAAAAACATTTAAAAGTGTTTAAATAAATACCTTATAAAACTCAACACCCAAAAAAATGAATAACCCAATTAAAAAATGGGCAGAAGACATGAGAGGCCATTTCTCCAAAGAAGACACGCAGATGGCAACAGACATGTAAAAAGACGCTCAACGTCGCTTACCAGGGAAATGCGAAACAAAACTACAATGAGATGTCACCTCACACCTGTCAGAATGGCTCAGGTCAACAACGCAAGGAACAGCAGGTGTTGGCAAGGATGTGGAGAAAGGGCAAGACTCTTGCACTGCTGGGGGGAATGCAAATTGGTGCAGCCACTCTGAAAATCAGTATGGAGGTTCCTCAAAAAGTTGAAACTTTCATCCAGCAATCACACTAGGTATTTACCCAAAAAATACAAAAATACTAATTCAAAAGCATACATGCACCCCAATGTTTACAGCAGCATTATCTACAACAGCCAAATTATGGAAACAGCCCAAGTGTCCACGACAAATGGATAAAGAAGTTGTGGTACACACACACACACACACGGTAGAGTACTGCTCAGCCATAAAAAAGAATGAAATCTAGAGTATTGTGCTGAGGAAAATCAGTCAGTCAGAGAAAGACAAACACCGTATGATTTCACTCATATGTGGAATTCAAAAAACAAAAATGAACAAAAGGAAAAAAAGAGACAAACCGAGTAACAGACTCTTAACTACAGAGAACAAACTGATGGTTACCAGAAGGGAGGTGGATGGGGGAGGGGAGGGGTGAAACAGGTGATGGTGCACGAAGGAGGGCACCTGTTGTGATGAGCACTGGGTGATGTATGGAAGTGTTGAATCACTGTATTATACACCTGAAACTAATATTACACTGTATGTTAACTGGAATTTATATAAAAACTTAAAAAAATAAAGGTAAATGTCACTCTCCCAAGATCTTTCTCTGTCAAACATTTAATTAACCCATCATCCCTGGTCTAAGTAAGTTCTCCCTTATTATATTATCACACACATTTCCTCGGCTATAGTTATCCAATTTGTAATTTTATGGGCTTTTTTTCGATTTTTAAAGTTTATTTAGAGAGAGACACGAGTGTGGAGGGGCAGAGAGAGAGTGAGAGAGAGAGAATTCGAAGCAGGCTCTGCACTGTCAGCACACAGCCTGGAACCAACGCTCAAACTCACAAACCATGAGATCATGACCTGAGCCAAAATGAAGAATCGGACGCTCAACCGACTGAGCCACCCAAGGGCTCCTGTAATTTAGTTTACTTTGTCATCTGTATCCCCCATTATACTGTATGTTCCATGAGGGCAAAGACCTATGTCCTTATTGTCTATTATTGCATCCTCCGTACTTAACGTAATGTCTGGCCAAAATTTACTATTTTTTCTCTAATAAAGGGAGGTAACAAGTAACTTTTCTGGGTTGTTCTTTGTTTTGTTTTTCTGCTATCCCACTATTACCTCCCCACAAGTGAATTCTAACTCTATCTCCCCCTCCCTTCCTGTTGTCCAAAGCACAATCATTTCACCCTTGAGCTTCAGTTTACCCATTATAGAATAGGAAATTAAAATAAAGTCCTCAAAAGATGAAAAACTGAAATCTGCCCCATATCTTTGGTTAGGACTTTTTTTTACTACTTCCATACTCAACATACATAACTGGTAACATGGTTAATCTTAGACCCTAATAAAAGGTTATCCTACCCTAGCTTCTTTAACCCTTAACCAAAGAAGCTAAATAAGCCCGCACTTCCTTCTCCAAACATAATTTAAAATCTACAACAACATTGGGGCGCCTGGGTGGCGCAGTCGGTTAAGCGTCCGACTTCAGCCAGGTCACGATCTCACGGTCCGTGAGTTCGAGCCCCGCGTCAGGCTCTGGGCTGATGGCTCGGAGCCTGGAGCCTGTTTCCGATTCTGTGTCTCCCTCTCTTTCTGCCCCTCCCCCATTCATGCTCTCTCTCTGTCCCAAAAATAAATAAAAAAAAAAACGTTGAAAAAAAAAAATTTAAAAATAAAATCTACAACAACACAAGTAAACTTCAACTACATATGTTAATTTGGAAACAAACATTCATTTATTCTTAAAACACTTGGTATTCCTAATCTATGATCTAGTGTAATCACTTTGTTTCCCAATGTTTTTTAACACTATTGAGTAAATGGCTTTAAAAAGAATATATCTTCTTTACCTGAATTCAAAAGTCCCATGATTAAGACCCATCTTACTAAAAAAAATAAATAAATAAATGGGGGGGTGGGGGGGGGGGCGCCTGGGTAGTTCAGTTGGTTGAGCATCCAACTCT
>NW_026057576.1:572837-576012 GCF_023721935.1 Panthera uncia | reverse complement strand
CCCCAATAGTGGCCTAATTTCATTCATTTGCATGTAGTTATTCAGTTTTCCCAGCACCAATTATTGAAAGGGCCATCCTTTCCGAACCGTTGAATATTCTTAGCTCCCTTGTCAAATATTAGTTGACAAACATGCATGGGTTTATTTCCGGGCTCTTAATTCTGTTCCATAGGTCTATGTGTCTGTTTTTACAACAGCATCACACTGTTTTGATTGCTACAGCCTTGCAGTATAGTTGGAAATCAGGAAGTGTGAGGCCTCTAGCTTTATTATTCTTCCTCAAGATTGCCTGGGCTATTCAGGGTATTTTGTGGTTCCATCATGAAATATCTTACCATTTGTTTGTGCCTTCTTCAATTTCTTTCATCAGTGTCTTAAGGTTTTCAATGTACGTGTCTTTTACTTCCTTTGGTTAAATTTATTCCTAAGTATTTCCCCCAGGTGTCCCATGGTCTATAGTTTTCTTATAGTATCCTACAACTTTCCTGAATTTATTTATTAGTTCTAACAGTGCTTTAGTGGCATTTTTAGGGTTTTTTATACACGAGAGCAAGTTATCTGCAAACACAGACAATTTTACTTTTTCCTTTCCTATTTGTATGCTTTTCATTTCTTTTTCTTGCCTAATTGTTCTAGTTAGGATTTCCAGTACTACATTGGATAGGAATGGCTAGAGTAGGCACTCTTATTTCTGATTTTAGAGAAAAAGCTCTTAGTTTTTCATCGAGTCTGATGTTAGCTGTGTTTGTAATACATGGTCTTTATTATGTTGAAGTAACCTTCTATACTCAGTTTGTTCCAAGCTTTCATCATGAAAGGGTGTTGAATTTTTTCAAACCCTTCTTCTGCATCTATTGACAGGATCATATATTTTATTTTAATTTATTTTTAGTTTTTAAATGTTTATTTTGAGAGAGGGAGAGCAAGCAAGCAGGGGAGGGGCAGAGAGAGAGAGAGAATCCTAAGCAGGCTCTGTGCTGGCAGCATGGAGCCCGACACAGGGCTCAATCCCATGAACTGTGAGATCATGACCTGAGCCAAAAGCAAGAGTTGGACGCTTAACCCATTGAGCCACCCAGGCACCCCAATTTTTAAATTACTTTTTAAAAAGGACAATTTTTTTTGAGGTGGGAAGGGGCAGAGGGAGAGGGAGAAAGATAATTCCATGAAGGCCTCAGGCCCAGTGCAGAGCTTGACATAGGGCTCAATCTCATGACTATGAGATCATGACTTGAGCTGAAATCAAGAGATTTCGGACACTTAACTGATTGAGCCATTCAGGCACCCCATTTTCAAATTTTTTATTGATGTGTACTTGACACACAATGTTACATTAGTTTCCAGTGTACAAATAGTAATTTGACAAGTTCATACATTATGCTATGCTTATCACAAGTATAGCTACCATCTATTATAATGGCATTGACTATATTCTCTATGCTGTTCCTTTTATTCCCATGATTTATTCATTCCACAAGTGGAAGCTTGTATTTTTCTAGCATTCTTTCATTTCAAGAACTCTTTTTACCATTTTTCATAAGTCAGGTCCAGTGGTGATGAATTCCCTTAGCTTTTGTTTGGGAATGTATCTCTCCTTAATTTCTGAAGGACAGTTTTGCTGGGTTTATGCTATATTGTGATTTATAAGACATATATATTTGGTCAACTCATATATATTTTGTCTTTGTCCACTGTTCCTCACGCACATCTCCCAAAACCCTTGGGATTTCCGGGGTGTCTGGGTGGCTCAGTCCATTAAATATTGACTTCGACTTCAGCTCAGGTCATGATCTCATGGTTTGTGAGTTTGAGCTCAATGTTGGGCTCTGTGCTGACAGCTCAGAGCCTGGAGCCTGCTTTGGATTCTGTGTCTCCCTCTGTCTCTGCCTCTCCCTGCTCGCACTCTGTTTCTCTGTCTCTCAAAAATAAATAAACATTAAAAACATTTTTTTTAATCCAAAACCCTTGGAATTTCCTAAGTGATGAGAGTGATGAAGGTGTCTTTTGTTATGTTAATGAGGCGAGTTTTGGATCCCCACCTAAGGAGGGGGGCTGGTTGCTAGGAGAATCAACTATATGATCAGAGAGTTAGAACCTTCAGTCCTGTCCATAGACTCCTGGAAGGGCAGTGAGACTGGAGACTGAATCAATCTCCAATGGCCAATAATTCTTGCCAATCATGCCTATGTGATGAAGCCACCATTAAAACCCAAAAGATGGGTTTCGGAGAGCTTTCACATTGGTGAACACATGGAGATGTGGAAGAGTGGCGTGCCTGGAGGGAATGGAGGGTCTGTACCCTTTCCCCAGACCTTGCCGATGCATATCTGTCATCTGGCTGTGCCTGAATTACATGCCTTTGTAATCAACTGGTGGCCTAGGGAGTAAAATTCCTCTCTGAGTTCTGTGAGTTGCTCTAGCAAGCTAATAAAAACTGAGGAAAGGATTGTGGGAATCTCTGATTTATAGCTAGTTGGTCAAAATACAGGTAACAACCTGGACTTACATAGTATAGTGGTATGTTGGGAAGCCCCCTACCTGCCTTTGGAACTGGGTCCAGAAACCCAAAAGAGCAGTATTCTTGGTTGGCAGTTTTTCCTCTCAACACTTTGAATATATCATCGTACTCCCTCCTGACCTCATGGTTTCTGCAGAAAAATCTGCTGATAGCCCTATGGGAGTTCCATTGTATGTGATGAGCCATTTTCCTCTTGCTGCTTTCAAGTCTCTCCCTGTCCTTGATTTTTAATATTTTAATTATAATGTGTTTTAGAGTAATCTTCTTTCAATGGATCTTGCTTGGGGTCCTCTGAGCTGCCTGAACCTGGTTATTCATCTCTCCCTCAAGATTTAGGAAGATTTTAGCTATTATTTCTTTGAATAATATTTCCACCCCTTTCTCTCCTTTCCTGGGATGCCCATGATGCAAACATTCTTTTGCTTGATAGTGTTCCATAATTCATATAGGCTTTTTTCACTCATTTTCACTCCTTTTCTTTTTATTCCTTTAATTTCAAATGATCCATCTTCAAGTTAGTTGATTCTTTCTTCTGCATGATTAAGGGAGTTGGTGAAGCTCTGTCTTGAATTTTTCAGTCTGTCATTATATTCTTTTTTTTTTTTTTTGTTAAGCAGCAGTCACTGTGATTTATTTTTTTTTCTACCGAATCTTTCT
>NW_026057576.1:546364-572737 GCF_023721935.1 Panthera uncia | reverse complement strand
TCTTTCTTTCTTTCTTTCTTTCTTTCTTTCTTTCTTTCTTTCTTTTTCTTTCTTTCTTTCCTTTCTTTTTCAATATATGAAGTTTATTGTCAGATTGGTTTCCATACAACACCCAGTGCTCATCCCAAAAGGTGCCCTCCCTCAATACCCATCACCCACCCTTCCCTCCCTCCCACCCCCCATCAACCCTCAGTTTGTTCTCAGTGTTTAAGAGTCTCTTATGCTTTGGCTCTCTTCCACTCTAACCTCTTTTTTTTTTTTTTTTCCTTCCCGTCCCCCCTGGGTTTCTGTTAAGTTTCTCAGGATCCACATAAGAGTGAAACCATATGGTATCTGTCTTACTCTGTATGGCTTATTTCACTTAGCATAACACTCTCCAGTTCCATCCATGTTGCTAAAAAGGGCCATATTTCATTCTTTCTCATTGCCACGTAGTATTCCATTGTGTATATAAGCCACAATTTCTTTATCCATTCATCAGTTGATGGACATTTAGGCTCTTTCC
The DNA here is from genome assembly GCF_023721935.1 of Panthera uncia. NCBI lineage: Eukaryota > Metazoa > Chordata > Mammalia > Carnivora > Felidae > Panthera > Panthera uncia. The sequence goes on along the minus strand of NW_026057576.1, from coordinate 572,232 downwards.
ATAATTTGGCTATTGTTGAGAGTGCTGCTATATACATTGGGGTACAAGTGCCCCTATGCATCAGTACTCCTGTATCCCTTGGGTAAATTCCTAGCAGTGCTATTGCTGGGTCATAGGGTAGGTCTATTTTTAATTTTTTGAGGAACCTCCACACTGTTTTCCAGAGGGGCTGCACCAATTTGCATTCCCACCAACAGTGCAAGAGGGTTCCCATTTCTCCACATCCTCTCCAGCATCTATAGTCTCCTGATTTGTTCATTTTGACCACTCTGACTGGCGTGAGGATATATCTGAGTGTGGATTTGATTTGTATTTCCCTGATGAGGAGCGACATTGAGGATCTTTTTATGTGCCTGTTGGCCATCCGGATGTCTTCTTTAGAGAAGTGTCTTATTCATGTTTTCTGCACATTTCTTCACTGGGTTATTTGTTTTTCGGGTGTGGAGTTTGGTGAGCTCTTCATAGATTTTGGATACTAGCCCTTTGTCCGATATGTCATTTGCAAATATCTTTTCCCATTCCATTGGTTGCCTTTTAGTTTTGTTGGTTGTTTCCTTTGCTGTGCAGAAGCTTTTTATCTTCAGGTCCCAGTAGTTCATTTTTGCTTTTAATTCCCTTGACTTTGGGGATGTGTCAAGTAAGAAATTGCTACGGCTGAGGTCAGAGACGTCTTTTCCTGCTGTCTCCTCTAAGGTTTTGATGGTTTCCTGTCTCACATTCAGGTCCTTTATCCATTTTGAGTTTATTTTTGTGAATGGTGTGAGAAAGTGGTCTAGTTTCAACCTTCTGCATGTTGCTGTCCAGTTCTCCCAGCACCATTTGTTAAAGAGACTGTCTTTTTTCCATTGGGTGTTCTTTCCTGCTTTGTCAAAGATGAGTTGGTCATACGTTTGTGGGTCTAGTTCTAGGGTTTCTATTCTATTCCAGTGGTCTATGTGTCTGTTTTTGTGCCAATACCATGCTGTCTTGATGATTACAGCTTTGTAGTAGAGACTAAAGTCTGGGATTGTGATGCCTCCTGCTTTGGTCTTCTTCTTCAAAATTACTTTGGCTATTCGGGGCCTTTTGTGGTTCCATATGAATTTTAGGATTGCTTGTTCTAGTTTCGAGAAGAATGCTGGTGCAATTTTGATTGGGATTGCATTGAATGTGTAGATAGGTTTGGGTAGTATTGACATTTTGACAATATTTATTCTTCCAATTCATGAGCACGGAATGTTTTTCCATTTCTTTATACCTTCTTCAACTTCCTTCATAAGCTTTCTATAGTTTTCAGCATACAGATCTTTTACATCTTTGGTTAGATTTATCCCTAGGTATTTTATGCTTCTTGCTGCAATTGTGAATGGGATCAGTTTCTTTATTTGTCTTTCTGTTGCTTCATTATTAGTGTATGAGAATGCAACTGATTTCTGTACATTGATTTTGCATCCTACAACTTTGTTAAATTCATGTATCAGTTCTAGCAGACTTCTGGTGGAGTCTATCAGATTTTCCATGTATAATATCATGTCATCTGCAAAAAACGAAAGCTTAACTTCATCTTTGCCAATTTTGATGCCTTTGATTTCCTTTTGTTGTCTGATTGCTGATGCTAGAACTTCCAACACTATGTTAAACAACAGCGGTGAGAGTGGACATCCCTGTCGTGTTCCTGATCTCAGGGAAAAAGCTCTCAGTTTTTCCCCGTTGAGGATGATGTTAGCTGTGGGCTTTTCATAAATGCCTTTTATGATCTTTAAGTATGTTCCTTCTATCCCGACTTTCTCGAGGGTCTTTATTAAGAAAGGTTGCTGAATTTTGTCAAAGGCCTTTTCTGCATCGATTGACAGGATCATATGGTTCTTATCTTTTCTTTTATTAATGTGATGTATCACATTGATTGATTTGTGAATGTTGAACCAGCCCTACATCCCAGGAAGGAATCCCACTTGATCATGGTGAATAATTCTTCTTTGAATTCTTGAATTCGATTTGCTAGTATCTTATTGAGAATTTTTGCATCCATATTCATCAGGGATATTGGCCTGTAGTTCTCTTTTTTTACTGGGTCTCTGTCTGGTTTAGGAATCAAAGTAATACTGGCTTCATAGAATGAGTCTGGAAGTTTTCCCTCCCTTTCTATTTTTTGGAATAGCTTGAGAAGGATAGGTATTATCTCTGCTTTAAACCTCTGGTAGAACTCCCCTGGGAAGCCATCTGGTCCCGGACTCTTATTTGTTGGGAGATTTTTGATGACTGATTCAATTTCTTCGCTGGCTATGGATCTGTTCAAGCTTTCTATTTCCTCCTGATTGAGTTTGGAAGAGTGTGGGTATTTAGGAATTTGTCCATTTCTTCCAGGTTGTCCAGTTTGTTGGCATATAATTTTTCATAGTATTCCCTGATAATTGCTTGTATCTCTGAGGGATTAGTTGTAATAATTCCCTTTTCATTCATGATTTTATCTGTTTGGGTCATCTCCCTTTTCTTTTTGAGAAGCCTGGCTAGAGGTTTACCAATTTTGTTTATTTTTTCAAAAAACCAACTCTTGGTTTCGTTGATATGCTCTACAGTTTTTTTAGATTCTATATTGTTTATTTCTGCTCTGATCTTTATTATTTCTCTTCTTCTGCTGAATTTAGGCTGTCTTTGCTGTTCTGCTTCTAGTTCCTTTAGGTGTGCTGTTAGATTTTGTATTTGGGATTTTTCTTGTTTCTTGAGATAGGGCTGGATTGCAATGTATTTTCCTCTCAGGTCTGCCTTTGCTGCATCCCAAAGCGTTTGGATTGTTGTATTTTCATTTTCATTTGTTTCCATATATTTTTTAATTCCTTCTCTAATTGCCTGGTTGACCCATTCCTTCTTTAGTAGGGTGTTCTTTAACCTCCATGCTTTTGGAGGTTTTCCAGACTTTTTCCTGTAGTTGATTTCAAGCTTCATGGCATTGTGGTCTGAAAGTATGCATGGTATGATTTCAATTCTTGTATACTTATGAAGGGCTGTTTTGTGACCCAGTATGTGATCTATCTTGGAGAATGTTCCATGTGCACTCGAGAAGAAAGTATATTCTGTTGCTTTGGGATGCAGAGTTCTAAATATATCTGTCAAGTCCATCTGATCCAATGTATCATTCAGGGCCCTTGTTTCTTTATTGACCGTGTGTCTAGATGATCTATCCATTGTTGTAAGTGTGATGTTAAAGTCCCCTGCAATTACCACATTCTTATCCATAAGGTTGCTTATGTTTGTGAGTAATTGTTTTATATTTTGGGGGCTCCTGTATTCGGCACATAGACATTTATAATTGTTAGCTCTTCCTGATGGATAGACCCTGTGATTATTATATAATGCCTTTCTTCATCTCTTGTTACAGCCTTTAATTTAAAGTCTAGTTTGTCTGATATAAGTATGGCTACTCCAGCTTTCTTTTGAATTCCAGTGGCATGATAAATAGTTCTCCATCCCCTCACTCTCAATCTGAAGGTGTCCTCAGGTCTAAAATGAGTCTCTTGTAGACAGCAAATAGATGGGTCTTGTTTTTTTTTATCCATTCTGATACCCTATGTCTTTTGGTTGGCACATTTAGTCCATTTACATTCAGTGTTATTATAGAAAGATATGGGTTTAGAGTTGTTGTGATGTCTGTAGGTTTCATGCTTGTAGTGATGTCTCTGGTACTTTGTCTCACAGGATCCCCCTTAGGCTCTCTTGTAGGGATGGTTTAGTGGTGACGAATTCCTTCAGTTTTTGTTTGTTTGGGAAGACCTTTATCTCTCCTTCTATTCTAAATGACAGACTTGCTGGATAAAGGATTCTGGGCTGCATATTTTTTTTTCTGTTCATCACATTGAAGATTTCCTGCCATTCCTTTCTGGCCTTCCAAGTTTCAGTAGAGAGATGGGTCACGAGTCTTATAGGTCTCCCTTTATATGTTAGAGCACATTTATCTCTAGCTGCTTTCAGAATTTTCTCTTTATCCTTGTATTTTGCCAGTTTCACTATGATATGTCGTGCAGAAGATTGATTCAAGTTATGTCTGAAGGGAGTTCTCTGTGCCTCTTGGATTTCAATGCCTTTTTCCTTCCCCAGATCCGGGAAGTTCTCAGCTATTATTTCTTCAAGTACACCTTCAGCACCTTTCCTTCTCTCTTCCTCCTCTGGAAGACCAATTATGTGTAGATTATTTCTCTTTAGTGCATCACTTAGTTCTCTAATTTTCCCCTCATACTCCTGGATTTTTTTTATCCTTCTTTTTCTCAGCTTCTTCTTTTTCCATAATTTTATCTTCTAGTTCACCTATTCTCTCCTCTGCCTCTTCAATCCAAGCCGTAGTTGTCTCCATTTTATTTTGCAGCTCATTGATAGCATTTTTTAGCTCCTCCTGGCTGTTCCTTAGTCCCTTGATCTCTATAGCAAGAGATTCTCTGCTGTCCTTTATACTGTTTTCAAGCCCAGCAATTAATTTTATGACTATTATTCTAAATTCACTTTCTGTTATATTGTTTAAATCCTTTTTGATCAGTTCATTAGCTGTTATTTCCTGGAGATTCTTTTGGGGGGGAATTCTTCCGTTTTGTCATTTTGTATAGTCCTTGGAGTGGTGCAGAACTGCAGGGCACTTCCCCTGTGCTGTCTTGAATAACTTGCGTTGGTGGGCAGGGCCGCAGTCAGACCCGATATCTGCCCCCAGCCCACCACTGGGGCCACAGTCAGACTGGTGTGTGCCTTCTCTTCCCCTCTCCCAGGGGCGGGATTCACTGTGGGGTGGCGAGGCCCGTCTGGGCTACTTGCACACTGCCAGGCTTGTGGTGCTGGGAATCTGGCGTATTAGCTGGATTGGCAAGGTGCACAGGGGTGGGAGGGGCAGGCTCAGCTCGCTTTTCCTTTGGAGATCCGCTTCGGGAGGGGCCCTGAGGCACCGGGAGGGAGTCAGACCCGCCAGAGGGATGGATCCGCAGCAGAAGCACAGAGTTGGGTGTTTGCATGGTGCAAGCAAGTTCCCTGGCAGGAACTGGTTCCCTTTGGGATTTTGGCTGGGGGATGGGCGAGGGACATGGCGCTGGTGAGCGCCTTTGTTCCCCGCCAAGCTGAGCTCTGTCATCCAGGGCTCAACAACTCTCCCTCCCGTTGTCCTCCAGCCCTCCCGTTCTCCGAGCAGAGCTGTTAGCTTATAACCTTCCAGATGTCAAGTCCCGCTTGCTGTCGGAACACACTCCGTCTGGCCCCTCCCCTTTTGCAAGCCAGACTCGGGGCTCTGCTTGGCCGGCTGCCACCCCTCTGCCCCGGCTCCCTCCCGCCAGTCCGTGGGGCGTGCACTGCCTCTCCGCCCTTCCTACCCTCTTCTGTGGACCTCTCGTCTGCGCTTGGCTCCGGAGACTACGTTCTGCTAGTGTTCTGGCGGTTTTCTGCGTTATTTAGGCAGGTGTAGGTGGAATCTAAGTGATCAGCAGGACGCGCGGTGAGCCCAGCGTCCTCCTATGCCGCCATCTTCCCAGGATCCTCCTGTCATTATATTCTTAAGCTCCAAACTTTCTGTTTGGTTCTTTTTTATGGTTTCTATTTCTATTAAACTTCTCATTTTGTTCACATGTTGTTTCCCTGATTTCATTTAGTTGTTTATCTGTGTTCCCTTGTATTGTATGGAGTTTTCTTAAGGTGATTATTTTGAGTTTGTTGTCAGCAAATCATAGATCTACATTTCTTTGGGGTCAATTACAGGAGCTTTGTTAGTTTCCTTTGGTGGTGTCATGTTTGCCTAATTCTTTTTTTTTCCTAATTTTTTTAATGTTTATTATATATTTTTAAGAGAGAGAGACAGAGCATGAGCAGAGGAAGGCAGAGAGAGAGGGAGACACAGAATCTGAAGCAGGCTTCAGGCTCTGAGCTGTCAGCACAGAGCCCAACACGGGGCTTGAACTCACGAACAATGATCATGACCTGAGCCAAAGTCGGATGCTTAACCAACTGAGCCACCCAGGCGCCCCTGTTTGCCTGATTCTTCATGATCTACATAACCTTGCACTAGTTTGGCAGGTAAAGACCTTTTCCTGTTGGCTCCCTGGTTGGTGCATTTACCTCTGGAATCACAATTGTGCAGAATTGGAGTCAATTTTGAGGCTGTTCCTAAGTCTATGGTGTGGTCTGCAGCTGATATTCTTGTTACCAGAGGGTTGAGCACGTCTGGTCCCTGGGTGGGTGGGTCTGCCTCAGAACCTGTTCGGTAGAGTCACCTGGGATGAGAATCCACTTCAGAGTCCATAGGTTCTCAGTCATCAGACCTATTACCAGGTACATGGATGGGTGTAGCTTCCACTAGGTCCCTGGAAGTACTCCTGCCTAGTTGCTGGATGAGTCTCTAGTGGACAAGATTGGCCCTGGACTACAGTTGAGAGGGGCTGGAACCAAGCACCACAACTGTTTCAGGTTCCACAGCCATGACTGGCATCTGCAGACTTGGCTCTGAAGGTGAAGATAGATGTGTTCCATGGGGTCTCTGGGTGGACCGAACCTCCATAGCTGGAGGGCTGAAGCAGAGTATAAGGCCCTTTCTGGATCTCCTGAGGTGCAGACATGAGTATCCAATAGGTCCTATGCCAACAGGACTGCTTGTGGACTGCGGCCAGGAGGGGGTTAGAGCCGAGAATTTTCAGAATCTTCTGACAGCCTTTTCAGAATCTTCAAGGTTATAGATGGAAGTGTCCCTGGACTCACAGGCTTGCTTGAAGACTGTGACTGTGAGGAGGCTGGAGCCAAGTATAGGGTACTTTCAGGATATCTGGGGGCACAGATGGTGCCTGCAGCCAGGACCATGGTCAGCAAGTCAGCCGCCTGGGTGCAAGCCTGTCTTTTCAAAACAGTTCTCCTCACTTTTGAGCTGTATTGGCATTTCCAAATCTCCTAACTGGATCCCAAAGTTCCCAAATGGCACTTTGTCCATGGATAGATGCCAAATAATTGTTGTTGGTGGGGGGATACATGTGAAGGACATCTTGTTGGGCCATCTTGCTGATGTCATTCTCGATTTTTATTCTAATAAGAGATTCTTTGTCATAGGGACACAAATGGTCTTATGGCCATAAATAATTTTGTATCTGTTTTTACAGTATCAATATTTAAAAACTATAAAAATACACAGACTAACAATGTAACGTCTGAAGGCATTTTTTTGTTTTCAGTGGGGATTAAGGTAAAAAATAAAGTCATTATAGAGAAACATGCCACATGAGGAACTTGGTTGAAACCTCAGAAGTTTATCAATCCAGATCCCGTAAGTATTTTTAGTTGTAAAATCTTGGAATGGTGAGAGTTCATTTTGCAATGCTAGTTTTCCTGGACTAACAGTAACTTCTAAATTTAAATAATGTATTTGAAATATTTTTTTAATAGTGTCTCTCATTTTTAAGTAAGAAGGACCATACCTCACTTTCTTTTTCTGGATGTTTTTCGACCCACATTCTTGGGAGATGTGCATCAGATAAACCGACATGAAGGGAGAATCCATTGCTGTCTAAGGAGCTACCGTCCATGGTGCTAATTACAGCTTTGCAGTCTGTACTCTACAAAACAAACAACAATGACAACAAAGTAAATAATGGAATAATACCATAGTATCAGTTTGAAGTTGCCTTTCAAGTAGCAAACCCTTGCATAATTTATATAACTCCATTAGCAATCAACATTGTAGTCATAAATTCTAAAATTATGATGTTTTGAGAAGTGTGACCATTATTATATCAGTTACCCTCCTGAAATGCTAAGGTTGATGTACACAGTCAAATTTAGATACGTTTAAGACAGTCTCAAGTCCTGGATCCTAAGGTTATAGGTCTATGTATTCAGTTAGAACTATCTGGATATAGCAGAAAGTATACTAGATAATCATAACTTAGAATAGTATAAATAGAAACTTCAATGGAAATCTTATAATTATGACTAATTCTTTTTTTTTTTTTAAAGTAAATGTATTTGTAGGTCATGTTGAATAGGGCAAAACCTATAGAGGGGACATCATGCAGGATCCAGATTAGACTGGAGTTATTTCAGGCACATGGGTGAAGAGTTTCATCCTATCCTTAGTGAGAAGGAAAAAGAGATTTGTAATTCACTGTGTGTTCAGGTTCTCATTTCAGAGTATGAGTTCAGTTATCAAGATAAAATTTTATCTTCATAAAATTTTAAATAAAAGAATCTATGTAGATATTCTTACACGGCTATCTGCTGTCAAATCATCTGGAATACAAAACACACAAGTGCAGGGAAGATGCCCCTGTTCAGAGCCTAGATGAGGTCAGCTACATTAGATGTGCACTTTGCTCATGCTCTCTATGAAAAAATGAACAAATATCAGGTGGAACTTTCAAATTTTAAAGCTGTCCATAATAAAATGAACTCCTTAATAAAGTAGTGCATTCCCCACTGCTAGAATTGTTTAAGCAAAGACAATTAACCATGTTTCTGGGATATTATACAGGGACTTTCTGCATTAAGGCAAAAAACTTTTTTTCCATTCTAAGAATCTGGGTTTCTGTTACCTAAATTTCTTCTACATAAATCGATTGACTTTTATGATGTTATATTGTGGGTTTTCTTTTCCTTAAAGATTTTCTTTTATTCTTTAACATGAATACATGTAGAATAAAGTGTTTGATTAACAAAAGGGGGAAAGGAGATACAATTTGCCTCCAAATGACAATCCTTATCAATGAGAAAATTAAGTCATTTGACTTCTCATATAGCACTGAGACTATATAGAGAACTATAGGTAGATGATTCAAGATGCTATAATAAATTTGTCAAGTGGAAGATAAATTGAAAGATAAGAAGGAAGGTATGAATAGAAGAAAATTTGTCCGTAACAGAACCAAGGATGTTTTTGAAGCTTATGGAAACAGATTGATTAATTGTACCTGAAACAGAGTGACAAAATGATGACTATAATTTGTAGAGGATCAGAAATATGACGTAGATTGTGATTCTGACAGATTAATTTTTTAAAATTAATGTTATCTTTTAGTATTTTGTTGGTGGATTCTATAATGTTTTGCTATGAAAAAATGTGTGTGCTACATCTCTTATTAGGAATGCCCTCTCTTACTTGCTAAATTTGGAAGATGATATGACTTGCATGAAGATTAATATTTATAATTATTTAGGTTGTCACTATGTGACTTCCATTGGTCCAATGAATGATTTTTAATCACTTTATTAAGAGATAGAAAATAGCTTTCCCATGTGTTCTGAACTCCTTAGTATGCTCTACAAACTACCTCATTTAATATGACAAGGTGTTTAGTAAAAAAAAAAAATTATGTCCCATATATACAGACATCCTTTATTCTGTAGGAAAGATGAATTTCTTGATATGTACCAGGCGTTGGTGAAGCAAATTAAAATTGAGTGATTCCCTGGATTTATAGTTAACTCTCATATTTTATGGCCTTTTTAAAAACTAATTTTAGTGCAAATTATCCCAGAAATACTGCAGAAAAAATGTCTAGAAGCATAACAACTACATACAGTAAAACCCTAGTAATAAATTATTAAACTATTTAAGCATTGGCTGTTAGCCCTAGGCGCAACTCTAAAATTATGGTTCCACAGAATTTTCTATCATCTTCTAAAACAAACTCCAAGTTGTAATACAGTCTTCTACTTCATATCAAAATTATATAAACATAATAAGTGATCCTGAATAATATGCGTCTAACAAAAGAAATATCCATTATTCTGGATATTTATTCTGTATTTATAATAATATTATATAGTATTTATTATACAGTATTCTGATAAATTAATGTGCCATCTTGTTTCAAATTCAGACAAATGTTAAAATATTATGTAGCAAGCAACACATATGAAATACTGAATGATCAACTAAATGGAGGCTTTACTTTGTTCAACCACTCTCATCCACCAATAAAAATTTTAAAATTACATATCATATATGCAAATTACTCCATCTTTCAAGCTTATAATAATCTTTGGGTCCTCTCACATAAATAAACAAATACTTAAAATATGTTGGTTTTTTCCCATATATCCCTGTACATTGTTTTTTTTTTTTTTAATTTTAACTTGTTTTATTTTTTATTTTTTTTAAATTTACATCCAAATTAGTAAGCATATACTGCAACAATGATTTCAGGAGTGGATTCCTTAGTGTCCCTTACCCATTTAGCCCATCCCCCCTCCCAAAACCCCTCCAATAACCCTCAGTTTGTTCTCCATATTTATGAGTCTCTTCTGTTTTGTCCCCCTCCCTGTATTTATATTGTTTTTGTTTCCCTTCCCTTACGTTCATCTGTTTTGTCTCTTAAAGTCCTCATATGACTGAAGTCCTATGATTTTTGTCTTTCTCTGACTGACTAATTTCACTTAGCATAATACCCTCCAGTTCCATCCATGTAGTTGCAAATGGCAAGATGTCATTCTTTTTGATTGCTGAGTAAAACTCCAATGTATATATATATACCACATCTTCTTTATCTATTCATCCATTGATGGACATTTGGGCTCTTTCCATACTTTGGCTACTGTTGATAGTGCTGCTATAAACATGGGGATGCATGTGTCCCTTCGAAACAGCACACCTGTATCCTGTGGATAAATGCCTAGTAGTGCAATTGCTAGGTTGTAGGGTAGTTCTATTTTTAGTTTTTTTGAGGAACCTCCATACTGTTTTCCAGAGTGGCTGCACCAGCTTGCATCCCCAATTATGACTAATTCTTAAATTACGTTTTCATAAACATAGAATCACTTTTGGAAATGTGAATTATATGCTTTAAACAATAAAGGCAATGTGATAGACTGTGAAATGGCCTCAAGGTTTTTCCATTCCTGTGTACTGGCCCCTTTGCAATGCAACTTTGCAGCTCTTCCTGTCAGGAAGTGGCCTTTCTCTGCCTTTGAATCCAAAGTTGGCCAGTGTGACTTGCTTTGGTCAATGGGATATTGGCAGATGTGATGCAAGAGGCTTGGAAAATGTTTGTGCAGTGAGTTTCGCCTTCCCCTGTTGCTGTTGAGAACTCTCCCACTACCATACACATGAAGCTGAGCTAATCTGATGAAGAGAGACACGTGGTCGTCACCCCAAATGACACCAGGCCAATAGCCAGGTATTAGAATAAGACCATTCTAGACCATCTTGTCCCAGCCAAGCCAGTGCAGCCCATTAGAACTTCCCAGCCATGGGGTGCCTGGGTGGCTCAGTCGGCTAAGCGTCCGACTTCGGCTCAGATCACGATCTCGCAGTTCGTGGGTTCGAGCCCCGCATCGGGCTCTGTGCTGACAGCTCAGAACCTGGAGCCTGTTTCAGGTTCTGTGTCTCCCTCTCTCTCTGACCCTCCCCTGATCATGCTCTATCTCTCTCTGTCTCAAAAATAAATAAACGTTAAAAAAAAAAAAAAAAAAGAACTGCCCAGCCAATTCACAAAACTGTGAGAAATAACAAATGTTATTGTTTTAAACCATAAAGTTTTGAGATTGTTTGTTTCAGAGCAAAAGCTACCTGATGCAGAGGGCTTCTTGTTCAGGATGGACTAAATGCATGTGTTTATCTCCATTCTCTACCAAAATCCTAAAACCCCCTACCATAAGAGGGAATCAATTAGAGGGTATCAACCCTTAAAGACATGGAGAATAGGAACGAAGACAATCGCAGATGAGAGATCTTAACAAAGCTGACAGAGGTGTGGTGGAAGGTGTACAGAGAGTGGAAGAAGCTACCAACTGGGTGGAGGACTGCAGCGACCCAGGAAGGGTCACACCTTGGAGGTACTGCAGAAAACAACAGTACTAGTGAGGAGACTATGCACTCAGTTGCCTTGGTGCAGACCTCCTCCCTGCTCTAAGTAGCCAAGCAGCTAGCACCGAAAGCTAGCGCCCTGTTCTCTCAATTAAGGAAACTGAAGATTCATTACTTACAGAAATTCAAGCAAAGAGTATCTACAGGAATCCTAGGTATACCGAAGCATAGGTGTGTAGTGACGTCAACTGGGGAAGGACGTGCAAGGTGGCATCCTAAGTGTGGGCCCCTCAGTCCCTCTCCCCAGTTCATACTTTATGAATACCCTAGAGGAATTCTGAATAACTGCAGAAAGGCTAAAACACTACCATGAGACTCACCATCAAACAGCCAGCCAGTTGCCAGGGCCTCCCGTGCAGGGCCTCCCATCCACTCGCCCTACCTCACAGCATCTAGCTAGCTTTGTGTGTGTCTCAGTTAGACACGAGCACAGAGGAGTCACCCAGGCATTTGAGGAAAAGCCTCTAACACAAAATATAGAGAACAAAAAGCAAAAGCCAGAAGGAAAAGAGAGCTCAAAGAAAAAGGACACAACACAGGGAAGAGAAGAAAAAATGTATTTTCAGAGAGACAAGAAAGAGAAGGTACTGCATTCATGAAACACACAAAGATGCTATAAAAAAGGAATATTCATTCATTCATTCATTCATTCATTCATATTTTAGAGAGAGAACACATGAGGGAGAGGCAGAGGGAGAGAGAGAATCCCAAGCAGGCTCCATGCTCAGTGCAGAGCCTGATGTGGGACTCGATCTCATGACCCTGGAATCATGACCTAAGCCAAAATCAAGAGTTGGACACTGAACCGACTGAGCCACCCAGGTGCCCCCCAAGAGTAATATTTACAGAGCAGAAAAGAGCTCTTGCAAATTAAAAATATTAGAACTAAAATAAAAATTTCAGTAGAATGGTTGGAATTTAAAATTGAAAAAATCACTCAGAAAGTAGAACAAGAAAACAATACAATGGTCAACAGGAGAAAAAAAGAAAGAAAACAAGAGGCTCCATCCAGGGGACACCTGATTGAAAGGCAATGCAAAAGGTACAGGAGAGAGGAACAACTTATTTTTAAAAATATAACAAAAATTTCCAGCACTAAAGGCTACGAGTTGCATACAATGAATGAGTATCACCTTCTTATAAAATTTCAGAATACCAGGGATAAACAGAAGATCTGAAATTCTTGTAGAAGTTAAAACAAAACAAAACAAAACAGATTACATACAAGGAATGGGGGATAAGAATAGCATTTAAGTTCTCAGAAGTAACACTAGAAGCTAGAAGATAACGTTTTCAGTATTTTCAGAGGGTGATTTTCAACCCGAGATGAAAACCTCAACAAATGATCAGCATTAACACATGGGATGAGGACAGCTTCAGGCACTGCTGCCCACACACTCCACCTACTCAGGAAGTGAATGGAGGCTGTGCTCTGCCAATGGAAGGAGTAACACAAGAAAGAGGGTAAGGAACAAAAGTCCTGCAAAGGAGAATCAGAAAAGAAAGGCCCTGGGACAACCCCTGCCCTGCAGTAACCAGGCTGGGCTGCAGTGGAGACACGGAAAAGGAAGAGGGTCTCAGGGGGAAAACATTTCCGAATTACTGGGAGCATTCAGCAGTGAAAAAGAGTATTCCGAAGAGTTTTAATCTGTGTGTGACTGAGGGTAGCGGAGAGGCAAGATAATCAGATTTTCATCTACCGCAGTAAGAAGCCAAAAAAATACTTTTGAAATAGATGAGTCAAGAACAAGCAGTAAAAAAATGTATCATTCACAACTTTGGAGGCCAGCAGAAAGGAGGTTAAGTATTTAAAGTGGTTCACTGTCTCTGGAGGCGGGTCTGGAAGCGGCAGGGTAGAACCGACTGCAGCTTGTTGTAGAAGCCGTTGTTAGCATTATGATTACGTAACTTTTTAAGCCATCAAGTATTGCCTTGATAAAATAAAACTATGCTAAAATAAGAGCTCTTAGAGAATAAACCAAAGATTTACTAACCTTTTGTTTCAGTTCATGTGTATCACTAGAAATGAATTCAATCACATATGGCATCTCAATGGACATACACAAAGAGAAGCTACCAAAAAAGAAGAGAAAGTTGTCTGAGTCTATAATCTTAAATATTAAACAACTACTTGTAGTCATTTTTAAAAATTATGTATATATACACATATATAATATACATATAAATATCATATATAAATATGTATATATAATTTTAATATACATATTTAAATATACATATTTAAATATACATATTTATATATAATTTTTAAGTTATATATAAATAAATATATATAATACATATGTAAATATGTATATATACATAATTTTAAATGAAAATTTAAAACCAGTCCATTCAATGACTGGTGGGTTTTATATTTTTGGTACTAACCTTTGCTTTGTTCCTATTTCCTTTACATAAATCTTCTCTACTGTATCCTGTTAAAAGAAAAATATACATGTATAACTAAGTATCTACTAAGTTTCACAATGAGACCTCAAAGCTGAAAGTAGCGTTGCCAAGGCCACACCCTACAGCAGCTATGAGATAGCTGGTCTCGTGTTGGAGTGGCGAGACAGAACATTTGGTCATGGAAAAACAGTAACTTCTAAAATGCAACTGATATTGGGGATTATTTATGACCATTTGCATAGAGATTTTCAACTACACATATATCTCTATGAGTGTATATGCACACATATACCTATACACCTATATATACATATACACATACACATAGAAACACAGTTTATATAAATACATACAAAATAGGAACAAAGTGTTAACCAGTAGCTTTGGGCTACTATCTCTGGCAATGGAATTAAGGGTTGTTTAAATTTTCCTCTTTGGTTTCTTGGCATTCTTTATGCTTATCTAAATTATTCATAATGAACATGTAAGTAGAGACACAAAAATTTTTTAAGTGACTGAACAGAATAAAAATATGATACCCATTGAGTGTAACTGTGCCTTGTATCTAAATGCAGAAATGTCAGCAAAACGGATTTTGCACCACGAAGATTAGATTATTTTGGATACTTTTTCTTCCCTGTGAATAAATCACCAAAAAAAAGCTTCTTTAAATCTTTCTTAAGCATACGAACCTGACTGTTTTCATTCAAAGCTCTGTCCTGTTGCCAGGGTGCTACGGTGGCGGGCATGAAGAAGACGGCCCTGGTGCCTTGGATGCTGAGTTCCATGATGTAGGTAATTTTGATCAGGACCTTAGCCTTAGGGGGTAGATTTCCGACACTAACAGTAAAAACATCCTGAAATAGAAACACATTACTCAGCTTTCCACTCAAAAGCATATGCATTCTATGCTAGTTAATCCCCCCTATTACATGAGCCGCTTAAATTACAATCTGCCAGAGTCTTCTTCAGAAAATGAGCATATACCATTTTGTAGTGCTAAAGGAGAATCCTGGAGCGGGTCCCCAGGGGTGGGAACGGTGTGACATCTACAAAGGGCAGAGGGAGGGGAGGCCCCCTGGAAGCAGGACCCCACCCTGACTGGGGAGCCTCACCGTCCTCGTCCTCGCACAGAGGCCCTGGGCACGGGGCTCTGCACAGCCAGCCTCCAGACAGCCCCTTCTGGAAGGGCCTGTAGCCTCTCCGACCTCCACAGCATCTGGCGGTAATTCTGTCAGGAGCCAGAGAGCTTCAGCAGTTCTCGCTAACTTGCTCCTCACTTAATTCTTTCACCCTACAGTTTACTCATCATTTTATTTAGAAAAGGCATTTCATTTTCTTTTAAAGGGGCATTATAATCACTGCATAAGGAGACAGACTCATGAATGACTAGGGCAGAAAAAAGAACAGATCTATTTTTTCTGATCCTACACAGAGAAGCTCTTAATACCCCAAGCATATCTTCCGTTCTGCTTGACTGTACTGCCATAAAATTCAGTATGTTTAGGAGCATATAATACTAATGATAATATCCATTTGCAAGAACACCCAATGAAGAAATGGATTCCAACGAAGGGATAAACAATGGAGAGATGATTCGTAAACAGTGTTTGTCCTTGAAAGAAGTGCATAAAAACCTGGGGCTCATTTGAGGGACTGCCACGGGAATAGAGTGGGGCTGCACTTCCGTTTCTATGTAGGCTACAGATGCAAGATGTCACTTCTGTTGCAACAAGCCGGATAATCTACAAAACTGTAACTTGTCTTGAACTGCCAGAACACTGAGTTGCAAGGCAGCCAAGTGAACTGAATTCCAAAGAGTGATGAGCCCCTCAAGGCACAGATGGGGCACGGGAACTGTGGATTCCCCTACGGGCTCCGAGGGGGCTAGCATCTTGGTCTAGAGTAACAGGGAAGCTAGCCCTCACTCGGCAGCTTCCGTCCACGGAGGCTGGGTCCTTGATTCAGCTTCTCCCAGCTTCCGACTTGGCCTCGAAATTTCCTCTGCATTTCCTCATTAACTCTTTATTTACCCTTTCCTGTTACTTCCCTGCTTAAATATCTGGGACGACAAACTAGACCTCTATCTTTGTAAATAGTGTATGAAGAGTAGTGAGGCAGATATGCACTGTTGCCAGAGGAGCAGAAAGCAGTGGTACCTGTCCTGGGTGAAGGCAAGGACAACTGTAGTTTTCCCTTACGTGGAGAGACCCTGAAGCCAAGGCTTTTTAAACATACGTGTCTTTTAAGTTAAGCAAACAGGGGCACCTGGCTGACTCAGTCAGTAGAGCATGCTACTCTTGATCTCAGGGTCATGAGTTCAAGTCCCATGCTGGGCATAAAGCTTACTTAAAAAAGAAATTAAGCGAGCAGATGGAGTCTGGACATTCCAAGCAGAAGAATGAGGGCCTCTGCAAATGGCGTTATGTTTTCAAGATGACGAATAATAGCTCAGGCTCACTGGGGTTTGAAGTGGGAGGAAGGACGTAGTGCAATGAGGCTGAGGCAGGTGAGGCCAGGCTTGGGAGGGTCTTGGGCACCGTACTGATGGGCTGAGGGGATGACGGTGGGCCCCACAGTAGTGGCCATAGGAGAGGTGGTGAGATGGGCAGGCCTCCTAAGCTGGTAAGAAACCTGAACAGATGATTACTTGGAGATGGATGATGGACAACAGGGAAGGGAGGACCGAAGGGTGATGCCCTGGGTTCCCACCTGGCCGACTGCGTAAGTGGTGACGCCATTATTACCACCAGAAAAACAGGAGAAGGAAACAGTTTGGAGGGGAAGGGAGGGGAACGAAATCAGCTTTAGACCTATCGCCTAATAAATACGTGTGGTTTTTAAAAATATTTTCAGTTACGGACTTCATGACCACTCCACCTCGTTCTTTTTAACCTTACTTCAAAATGCACTAAATATAAGATTAATTTAGATAGATATATCCTAAAGGTGGGCCAAGGCAAAATTGAGTCTAGTAATTTTGACAGACTCTTTATTGTGCCTTAATCCAAGGAATCTTAGGAAGAGAAAAAACTGTATACTTTAAAGCTGAATTAGACTTAAGCTTCCTCAAGCCAGAAAGCTAGGGAATCTGGGCATGGCAGCTCAGGTCTTTTTCTGCTTTCCCTTTGCCAACCAACACTTAAAGGCAGGGTCCCAGGGCTGCATCCTTGCATGATGCCCAATGTGTCACCATGTCAATTTAGGGCCTCCCACGATGACTCCCAGATCCCCACGCCCAGTGCAGACCTTTCTCCTGATGCCTGACCCGCTGTCTCAGGGACCTGTCCCCCCAAAGTCCCATCAGTCTCTTAGACTCATCATCTCCTCCTGCACTTGTCACTTCCACACCCACGAAGCATCTGCTTCTCTCAAATCCCTGCCTTGATGAACAGCCACACTGATCCCAGTGTTACTCTTGACTCGTTTCTCCCTGCCACACCCTCCAATCTGGCTTCAGTCTGTGCCCTCCACCGCCCTGGCATCTTTCGGATGTGCTGCATCCTCTCCGTTTCCACTGTCACTACCTCAGCAGTTTAGTTTGGGCCCTCATCCCACCTCTTGCCTAGATTACCACAAGGGCCACCAAACTCCTCTCCGTGACAGTCTGCATGTTTGTGTTCCCCCCCAAACCCATAGGTTGAAACCCTGACACCCACTGGGATGGTATTAGGAGGTGCGGCCTTTGGGAAGTAATCAGGTTTCAATGAGGCCTCATGATGGAATTAGTGTCCCCATAAGAAGAGGAAGAGACTAGCACCTACTCCCTGCTATATGAGGAAACCAGGAAGAAATCCACCATCATCATTTTGGACCTCCCTCCCTTCAGAACTGTAAGAAATAAGTGTTTGTTGGTAAAGCCAACTTAGCAAACTAGACAATCTCCCCTGCCCCGAGGTGTCCCTCAGGCCACTCCAACCTTCTCATCACCACTTGAGTGTTCTTTCTCAAAGGCAATTCTTATCAGTGTCACCCCAGCCAAGTTGAAATATTTCTATTTTCCCAAGGAACCATGCTTTTTCAGGTCTGTTACAGCCTGTGTATGTGTCTCCCCTCTGTCTGCAGGCCCTTACCTCTTAGGTTACCTGGAGAATTCCTGCTTATCTTTCAAAAGAAGAAATCTAGTAGGCATCGTAACTGTACCTGCTTCCAGATTCTCCACAATTTTATCCCTATGAAAGCAATTAATCAGAATGAAAAGAATCTGGACCTGTCTCCGGACTCTGCAGAAATGCCTCCCTGGGATATGATTTGGTGGAAACTGGATAAATTGCTACGTAGGCTTAGTTCTAAGAAAAATGTATATACAGTGGACCCTTGAACAACATGGGGGTTAAGGGCACTGATCCCCATACAGCCAAAAATCTGCTTATAACTTTTGGCTCCCTAAAGATTTAACTACTAATAGCCTATTGCTGATTGGAAGCCTTACTGATAACATAAACAGTCAATTACCACATGTTTTGCATGCTATATGTTATATACTATAATCTTACAATGAAGTAAGTTGGAGAAAAGAAACTGTTCCTAAGAAAATCATAAGGAAGACAATTTACAAGGCTGTACTGTATTTATCCAAAAAAATCTGCCTAAAAGTGCATCTATGCAGTTCAAACCTGTGTTGTTCAATGGTCAACCGTATATTACACTCTTTTACCAGAAGATGAAGATTACGTACCCCAAATGTATTTTCATCGTCACTTCCGGGAAACTCTGTTCCCAAGGACAGAAGTAGCTGTTCTTATTTGTTTGGCAATTCTGACACCGTTTCCTCCCGCATTCAGGTAAGCCAAATGGTTCTGACCAGCTTGACCTCCCCTCACTAATGGCAAGTTAAACTCTAGGCCTAAAACAGCATAAATTATCCCAGTTTCTACTATGAATTTCATGTTTCAAGTCCTATTCCAACTCTTTCTCCCTTCTGGTAAGTATGTTAGAGGAATGCATGAATATCAAGCCCTACGGGTGCATCCTGGTCCATCAAGTAAGCGCCATGGCCTTGACTGATGGCTTCTCGGTATTCACGGCGGGCTGCTTCCTTCTCTTTAACCTGGAAAAGATTATTTTCAAGCCAGTCATATAACATGAATAGTGATTTCAGACTTTAACAAGAAAAACTTCATCAATATTTATTAAAACCTATGCAAAACCAGAAAACTAAGCGTCTAAGGTGAAATGAAACCTATATAAAGTGGCCGTTAAAATGTAATTACCTAATAAGAATTTGAATATTAAAAGGCCAAAATGATGATGTTGGGACCAAAATATTTCAGTCAATAGTGAAAAAAATATTTGATTGGGATTTTATGTTGAACAAAAATAATAAGTTAAATCTTAAATTTAATAAAATAGCAGTTATTGCAATTGTGGGCTAATCCTTAGAATAAACAAAGAATGTATCACTTGTTATTTCTTTTGGTACACCCTTTCTTACAACAATAGCCATCACCTCAGTCCGTCTGTTACAGCAGGGCGCAGAGGGTCATTGTTTGCAAAACTGTATAAGGGCTTCACCAATTTTCCAATGTGCCTCTCTTAAACTTTTGATACTGAAATTGATCTTTTCTGAAGTGCTAGGCAAAGATTTTGCAAGGCACTGACTGATGAACACTGGACGGACAGGAACAGAAACCAGTTAATCAGGGAGGGATGCGTCCCAGGAAGCCAACTGTCCAAGTGCTTGGTTCTTCAAAGATTATTTCTGTCTTATGACAAGGTTGCTACTCAACCTTATAGCTATGGGGACTCAGATGAGAAACATTTGAGTAAATGGGAAACTTACTTTGAAACCAAAGAGCGATCGCAGTGCATTTTCTCCCCTTACCTCTCCTACTATGTGTTTCCCATTGATGAATGCTTCAAAACCACAGACAGCTGCCTTATCATCCAAGGGAAAAATATATTTTGCCTCAATGGGCACAGAACTTTGATTTGTATATGTCTGAAAAACAATGACCTGAAGAAGAACAAAAAATCCATGTACTTGATGAAACCATATGGAACAACATTTGCAGGAACAACTATTAACGGAAACTACAATGTATATTTTCTTTCAATTGCTTGAATTTGCATCATGTCCCTCAAACTCCCAATCCTGGCTTCAGGGGCTAGAGCATTCTACAGTTACTGTGTAGAGTCCATGTTACATTATAAAACATAGTAGCTACATCTTTAGGAAATTCATACACACATGGCTAGAATAAAAGTCACTAGTATTACAATATTGCAAACAATGGCTTAACAGAAGCAATGCAACTTCTGTTAAGGCGGCAACAGAATGGTCCCTTCATGTGTGGATCTTGATCTCTCCTTGGTGTCACATGGGCCCAGACACTATTCCAGAAGGGTTCTTATATCTGGCCTGTTTTCAGGTCTTGGCACTTCTTCCTTTACCTCTCTGTGCACAGCCCTCCATGGGTTTTCTCATCCATGCTCATTTCTTCCTGTCTAGACGACTCCTGAATTAATCTTTTCCACTCCTACATGCTGTCTCTATTCCTATCAGATTAATTTTACTAAACGGACTGTGTTCATCACATCACTCCCTTGCTTAAGAAAAGGCCAGTCTTTAAACATTTGAAAATTAAAAAAAAAACAAAAACACCTAGACATATAATAAACAGTAACATTTAAACATGTGGCAATAATGAGGAAAAAATATTTAACCATTTGTCATTAATAACCTCTGGGAAGAGAGTGAAATGAAAAATTAAAAAGAATAAAGGTGGGATGGCTGGGTGGCTCAGTCTGTTAATGTCTGAGTCTTGATCTAGGCTCCGGTCATGATCTCATGGTTCATGAGATCGAACCCTTCTTCAGGCTCTGAGCTGACAGCACGGAGCCTGCTTGGGATTCTGTCTCCCTCTCTCTCTGCCCCTCCCCTGCTTGCTCTCTTTCTCTCTCAAAATAAATAAATAAAACAAAACAAAAAAGAATAAAGGTTATGAACTTATACAAAAAAGCTGTCCACAGCTAGATTCACAGTAAACTGTGCTGCTCCCAGAGAAAAAATGCGCCGCACCAGAGAAAAAATTCAAGGCACATCCATTTAAAAAAGAATTTGATTTTCTCCAAATCAGCAGGTCAGCACCCTCCAGGAGACCCAGTTCTTCAAACAAAGGCCTCACCAGCTGGTGGCAGCCATCTGCTCACCAGGCAGCTCCCTGGAACTGGGGACTGGCCATGGCCCAAGATAACCCCAAAGGATTGAATCCCAGAGTTTCTTGGGTGTCTGGTGACTCCAAGGCATTGTAGAAGGTCAGAGAGCACCCGGCAGAGAAGGCACGCAGATTGCTGACCAGGAGGCTATCCGAGCTCCCGTGCACGGAACTCTCTTCATCTGTCTCTAGGATATCCAGTTTTACCAAACCCCGCAGGGCACCTACGCTCCGCCTGTGATTGATGGATAGGATCACTGTCTAACTGTCTTTTGGTTTAGGTTAATGTTTTCATCCTACTCTGTGCATGTCCTGCCTGGATCTAGTCAGCAGGTCTGTCTTCGCATGGGAGCTCCCAGGGGTCAGGCCTATGGCAGCTTCACTCTCTCTGTAATTGTATGACTGAGCACTCAGAAAGCAAGGAATATTTGATAATGATGAGAAAAGTATTTTTACTAGGTCTTAGAAGAGAAATAAATACAGTGGTACTAATTTTTGACATCTTAATTTTCCTCCTTCAGATGAAACTACTATTTTAGTTTTATTACTAAACTAAAAACATTAAACTCATTCTAAGAGTCAAGTAAGTGAGCCATGAATATACAAGTCCCTGCTGCTGGGCCTCTGTTTGGATATTCAAAGTCAACCTACAGGCCGGCTGTCTAATCACAAATTAGTGGAAAATTCACTGCTAAATCAGGAGTTATTTTTTGGGCAAACTTCCCCATGGAAAAAATCTTCATCAGGTTTAAAATATCAAATGGCACAAGTTTTCTAATCCACAGTAATGTATACATGACTCTCCTTTTAACATAATCACCATTTGTTTTGTATCTACTGCTTATGAAAAAAATGCCCTACTTTACATTCATTATATTTAATCCTCACAATTTTACATATGAGGAAACTGAGGCACAAAGAAGTTAAATAATTTCCTCAAGGTCGTAGAGCTAGAATAGAATGAGTGAGGATATGAAGCTAAGTCTTTCGAACTCCGGATTCTCTGCGCTAGACCGCCGGTTGAGGAGGCTGGCCTCGCGAGTCACGATGATCTGCGTTGAAATCTGCGCTTTATCATACTGTTAACATCTCCGCACATCAGATCCCTCATCTAAACAATGGGCATAATCACAGCAGCCACCTCACAGAGTTTTGGGGAGAATTAAATACAGCCTGTGAAAAACTCAATCCAGGGCCTGACTCATAGGAAGTGGTAACCATGGGGTCACAGCTCCTACGTGGCTCCAAAGAGATTAATATATAGTAGAACATTTACGAGGAGTCCACACCGGGACAGAGACAAAGTCTATAACATTTCCCTGAACCACCTCTGGGATGAGGGTTTGGATCAGAGCGGCCGGAAGGCAATGATCGGATGTATGCAAACTAGTACGAATATCACACACAGCACACCCGCTCCACCCGCCACACCAATTTCCCCAGTTTCAGGCGACCGTGACAGGTAATCTGATTTCCCTCTGCAGAGAGAGGAATATCCCAATACCGGACTCAGATGTTTTTATCTTCCTAAGAGGGCTTGATAGCCGTTCAGTGCAGTCTTCAGTGTTAGGAGCCCACGATGAGGTCAAATCTTAGAAAACAACCTTCACGGCACACTGGCAGTCGACCTGCATGTGTGCCCATGAGCTTGACTTTCTGTCCCATGACCTTGGGGGCACTAGCTGTGAGCTTCTGGCTGCGGCCCAGCACTGCACTTGAGCATTACCTCTCCCCCTCGCCCCTGCTACAGAAGGGGTATCACTCCCCGCTGTGCCATTGTGATTTAGAACAAGAAATATGTATTGGGTCTTCGTGCCTGTTTCTCGCACAGAGCTCCCACAGCTCTCAGCATCTCCCAAATGAGAAGAACAATGTGGGCATCTCCATATTCATAACAAACCCCTTTCAACCACATCCGAGTTTATGTTAGAGAGGTGACTTCTGGAGGGGCGCCTGGGTGGCTCAGTCAGTTAAGTGGCTGACTTCGGCTCAGGTCATGATCTCGCAGTTCCTGAGTTAGAGCCCCGCATCAGGCTCTGTGGGACCCGGGACCAGCCTCTGAAGTGACAGCAGGGGAGGAAGGCAGTCCTGCGGGACTAACCTGTGGGACTGGACACTATTTCCAGGCAGACAGTGTCAGAACTGAGTTACTGCTTGGGGGTGTGAACACACATCTCACACTCCCTCTACTGGATCATCAGTGTTTTTCTCGTGCACTGGCTCACACACGTGCCATGATTTCTCTCATCTTAAAAGAAAAAGGAAACCAATCTGATTCCATTTCTCTTCAGCCACGGTCTCATTTTCTCTCCTCTTTCCCCCCATTTTCTTTTGCACTCACTCTAATTAGGCTTTCACCCCCACTGCTCCATCAAAGAGGCAATTGTCAAGATTGTCGATGATCTCCTTATTGCTGAATCCAAAGGTCAAGTCTCGGCCTTGACTCTACCTGATCCGTCAGCAGCCTTTGACAGAATTATCATTCTTTCCGGAGACCCAGGCCCCCCCGGGTGTCTCACTGGCCATTCCCTCTCTGTCTCCTTTGCTGACCAGCCTCCTCTCCCAACCCACGGCATGTTGGTCTTCCCTCCCTACCTATTCTCTTGGTGATCTAAAGGGGTCACAGGACTTTAAACAGAACCTAAGTGCTGGCAACTTCCCCCAGTTATGACTCCGCTGGGAATTAACTTTTCCCTGCACTCTAGACTCAAATGCCTAACTTCCTGCTCAGCTTTTCCATCTGGACATCAGCGTCTCGTGTGATACGGCCGAGGATGGCTTCCTGATAGTCCTCCCAAGTTGCCCTCCTACCACCTTCCCCATTTCAGTACGTGCAAACGTGATCAGTCCTTCTAGTTGCTCAGGACAAGAACCTTGGCTTCATTCTTGACACTCGACTTTCTCTAGTGTTCACGTCCATCAGCAAATCTTACTGGTTCTACCTTCAATCCTTTGCCAGACCAAATCATTTCTTACCCACCGCCATTGTTAACCGTCATCCTTGAACGAACTGCTTGAATGGTCACCTACGTTTGGTGCTATGACATGATTCTTTTCAGGACCAGATGTTCTTTTCAGGACCAAGGCTGCTGGGAGTGTCCTCTGCTGAGTCCTTCCCCAGACGGTACTCAGCAAAAGGTGGACCGCCTCACCCAAGATTATGACCCCTCTCCACAGGCAGCCACATCCAGTGACTGATGCCTCTGTGAGCACAAAGCTTGGCACCCGGCCTCAATTCAGAATATCTCTGAGGGGCTATCCCAGCTTCGGAGCTCCCTCTGAGATCATCTGAGGACTCATATGCATCATATGCTAGAGGTGTCACGGCTCAATGTCTCCTTTTGCCACGTCCTGATTCCCTCACTCTCTTACAGGAGCACTTCCCAACAAGCTTCCTGAGAACAAATTTTTACCTGGAGTCTGTTTTCCAGACCACGTGACCTAAGATGTCTCCTAACTGACCTTCTTCATACTGTTCTCAACATGGCAGCTAGTATGATCCTAATAAAACAGGTCAGATCACATCACTCCTCTGCCAAACATCTTCTAGTAGCTTCCATTTTACTCAGAATTAAGGACAATAACTTGTCCTGTATCCTGATGTGAACTGACCCCCCCACCACCTTTCTGACCCAATCTGCTGCCATGCTTTCCCCTTCCACTCTGCTCTAGCCACAGTGGCCTCCTTGATGTCCCTGACCATATCAGGCTTGCTCCCACCACAGGGCCCTTGCACGTACTGTTGCCTCTACCTGGAATGAGCAACTCCCAGATGTTCACATGGTTTAGCTCCCTATTTCTTTTTTCTTTTTGATGGATACACTTCCTTTATCAAGGATGACAACCTAAAAAAACCCCAAACCCCAAACATGTAAAAACCTGGGTGCTAGAAATACAAACTCAATTCATTCAAATTCAAACTCATCCAGACTCTGGTCACAAACCCTAGTGAGGTGCACTAGAGCACCAAGTCAGGGAGAGGGGGACATAAGTGAAGCCAAGAGAAACAGTAAGAATGGGGGGGGGGGTTTCCACACTCCCCTAGGGATCACCCTCACAAGTGGTACCTCTACCAGTGACAGTGAATACCCACCAGGCCCTAACCTTTTGACCCCCACCCCATCCCGGCCCAGGGCTTTAAACACCAGTCCCAAGTGGCTTTCCTTCCCCTGCTCCATTGTCACTTGCTCAGGCTTCCAACCTCACTCTTCTCCTCTTCCGCACCCTTCTCTGCAATTAGTAGGGGGTCAGGGTACTGTGCGAGCTGCACTGAGGCTGGGGGCCAGGGGAGGCAGGGTGGAAATGGAGTGCACAGGGCAGAAGGGCTGTCCAAGAACCCTCTCTTCACAGGATCCCAAACTGCACACCTGCTTCCTCTTCTGTGTCCACTCAGGTCTGAGAAAGTATCCTGTACTCATAAGCAGCTACCTGGAGAGCTGCAGGTCAGAGAAGGGGAGGGCTTGCTGGCTGGCACTGGTAGGAGGGCTGGGGGGAGGTGGTGGGCTGGCTGGGGG
>NW_026057576.1:497667-545964 GCF_023721935.1 Panthera uncia | reverse complement strand
AGGTGGTGGGAGGGCTGGGGGAAGGTGGTGGGAGGGCTGGGGGAAGGTGGTGGGAGGGCTGGGGGTGGGGGCAGTGGTGGGGAGGGCTTGCTGGCTGGCACTTGGTGGGCTGGCTGGGGGGAGGTGGTGGGAGGGCTGGGGGGGAGGTGGTGGGAAGGCTGGAGGGGAGGAGGTGGGCTGGCTGGGGGTGGGTAGGCTTGCTCGGGGAGGGGGCAGTGGTGGGGAGGGCTTGCTGGCCACTGCTGGTGGGAGGGCTGGGGGGAGGTGGTGCGCTGGCTGGGGGTGGGGGCACTGTGACAGCCTCTTCCTGTGGTCCAGGCTGCTGCCCAGCCCAGGCAGGCAGGCACCATACTGCCTTGGCGGGCTCATGTCCTCCTGCTACTCCCCGCCATGGGAGTCCGCAGCAGACTCAGCGATGATGTTGTTGGCTGTTTTAGCAAGGGTGAGGAGCACAGGGCCCTGCTGCTCTGTGCGAGCGGAAGGCAGGTTGTGTTAGTTGGGCTCAGCTCCACTGGGGGCTTTGGAAGGAGGGCTGCTGGGGCTGGGTCACGTACCTAGTCCCCTACTTCCTACATGGCTGTACTCAGGTGTCACCTCAGTGAGGCTTTCTTTGGCCATCCTACTTACAAGTTCAAACCTCCCATCCTGTGCAGCTCCCACCTTCCCCCCGCCCCAGGCTCCCACCCTCCCTGTGGCTCCCACCCTTCCTGAGGCTCCCATCCCCCCTGCAGCTCCCCCTGCCTAGACTTTCTTCTTTAGCACCTACCACCATCTACATATGATGCACTCTGTTTATTTACATTGTTTACTGCCTATCCCCCAATAAAATGTATGCTCCATCAGGGCAGAGTTTTTCTTTTGTTCCTTGCTGCATGCCTAGAGCCTGGAACAGTCGGTATGTAGTAGGTACTCAATGAATAAACGAATTTTAGAAGTGCACATTTCAGGGTGCCTGGGTGGCTCAGTTCATTGAGCCTCTGGCTTTTGATTTCAGCTCAGGTCATGATCTCACAGTTGTGAGATCGAGCCCTGTGTTGGGGCTCAGCGTGGAGCCTGCTTGGGCATCTCTCCCTCTCTCTCTGCCCCTCCTTCACTTGTACAAGTCTCTCTCTCTCTCTGTCTCAAAATAAATAAACAAACATGAAAGAAAAAGAAATGCACATTTTAATTCATGCAACTATAATCAAATTGTCATTTATGACTCATATCCATTTAAAGTATCATAAACCCACAAAGACATACCTGGGCTACAAAGTCTATTATTCTTCCTTTGATGTGAACCTCCTCAAGAGGAACTGAATTGCCAGAGAAATCCTGAAGGCCAGACGTGATGTTGCCGAAAGGTTTGGCATCTTGTAACTGATAATCTACATATTAAAAATTATAATGTTAGCTTTTAAGACCATCCCTGCACTATCTTTGTTATCTTAATCTTTATTTCTTTCCCTTCCCACTTCATACAGTATATTTTAGGAAAAATGGACAAGTAGCATTTTATGATTTTCAGTAGTCAATTCTGTAAAGTAAGTGAACCCATATGAGAAAAATGGGGGCAGCATTTATAATAGACACATTAACTTTTTAATCTACAGATTCTGAGGAGTCATCTTGAAAATTTAGAATCATGCAATTACTTGAAAGACATACATTTAAACATATACACAAGCACACAAAAGTCTTAAGACTATTTAAATAAGTGTAGTTTATGCATGAATCTAGATAATGCATTCCTTGGCCTGCAATTTTGATTGGTCACTACCATTTATTGTGCCACAGAAGCATGTAAGACCAATATGAGACTGCTTAGACATTCAACCCAAGGAACACTGAATCAAACTTAAAAAAAAATATTTTTAATAAAATAAAAGCAGGGGAGGGGCAGAGGGAGAGGGAGACACAGAATCTGAAGCAGGCTCTGAGCTGTCAGCACAGAGCCTGACGTGGGGCTTGAGCTCACAGACTAGGAGATCACGACCTGAGCCGAAGTCAGACGCTTAACCGACTGAGCCACCCAGATGCCCCGCTAAATCAAAGTTCTAATATAGCATATGAAAAAAAAAAAGTTCCCCTTCTATACCAGGTGGTACAAGAATACACATATAGTTAGATATGTAAATATGTACTCTCTTGCCAGATATTTAATTTAACGGCTCTAGGACAGAAAACAGGAGTCATTTGCTTATATGTGAAGTCATACATTTCTGATAAAAAATAATTGGATCACAGTTGAAAATGTTAATGTGTTTTGACAACGCTATAATAAATGTTATAAATAGTGTGGGCTTCTGATTTTCTGAGAAGCTCCCATCCTCTCATGTATTTCTACTAAGCTGCACATTACAGCTTTCACCTGAGGCAGATACTGATCTCATACTCAACACGGAAAAGCTGAGGCTGCAGAAGCTTATGCAGCTTGTCCCATATTGCACAGCCTAGTAATCAGCAAGTCGACACTAGAACCTGGGCTTCCTGGTTCTAAAGCTGTGTCTCTTGTCTACTCCACCAACCCCCCTGACACTTCTTGCACTTGGCATCTTAAATTGCTTCCGTGGGTTTGTGGCCCTGGCCGTCTGCAGGTGTGAGAGTTCAACGCGGTATGTTAACAAAGTAAGATGTAATTTTGAGAACACCTAACCTCTCTCAAGTATCCTGGTTTTTACTTCTACAAAGTAAAAAAGGAAATAGAATATTTATGTATGAGTTCCCAGATATAGTTACTGAACATGAACATAAATTCCTCTAAGAATAAAATGTTTGAGTTCTATAAATATCACATAAAACAGCATTCAAGAAAATTGTCTTACCTTCAACCTTTGAAAAATTTGAAAACTCAGGTCTGGATTCTTCTAATTCAGTAGTATTACAAGGATGAAAGTCCTTTATTTCATCTCCGGGTAGGCAAAATTTAATGATATATTTCAATTTAATCTGATTGGTTTTATACACAACAAATTCATCATCCTAGAGCCAACAGAAATTAATAGGTATGGGGACAAATCCTTTATTGGCAAATGTTTTCAGAAAAGCAGATTTTCAGGTTTGCTAATTTAGAAAATATTGAATTCAGGCAGCCATAAATATGCAATAATTATTTAAACTTAAGCATATTCAATAAAAACAGGAGCTCTCTGCTTGTTTCTTGAAATAAATACCTCGAAGTCCGTGGTGACAGTGGCTGTTGCTCGAACCCCATGGACACTGTCATAACCTGGTGGTGCTTCCGACAAGGAGAAGTCTTTTCTGTGTAAGTCCGCACACTTTCCAAGGGCTACGTCACAGACAGCCAGGAGCCTGGTGCCATCGGTCTCTCCCGGGTGGGAGTACTTAATACCCGTACTGCGAGGGAAAGGAAGTCCATGTTTGTGACTTACGGTTACATGGCAGTAATATTTTAGTATCCATTATCCATCTCTATATGTGAAATATTGTCTCAACGACTTTGCTGGCAGGATGTTCCAGATTTTACTGCTATTAAAATATCTCTGAAGGGTCAGTTTAGAACTTTATTATTCACTTACTTGTTTCAGATGTTGCCTTTCTGTTGTGCAGGTAGTGTTCAAAGTACTTTCTTTCAGGGATGGATGCATTCCCCTGTTGCCTCAAATCTTTATTAACTACTAAAACATACACATTTTGGTACAGCAAACACCAAAGTGACGAAAGATAAGGAAAACCCCCCACCTTATTAGTTAAGAAAGAGCAGATTACTTCTGTGCACTGAAGCTCAGAGAGAACATGAAATACCAGGTAAGTAAGAACTGGTCAAAGGGAAAGACAGCACTGGTATTCTCACAAAGCCTTCTGAATCCAGATGGAGAAACAAAACTTCAAACGACATCTAAATGAGAGATTTTGTTTTGACTTTCTTCAGGACTCAGCAGCTTTAAAAAAAGCAACTTTTCTCTCTGCCCCTCCCATGCTCACTCTCTCTCTTAAATAAATAAACTTAAAAAAAAAAAAAAGCAACTCTTGTTATTAAGGAGCATAGGCTAGGACACCTTTGGAAGCAACATTTTTGGGACATATCTTTATTTTTCCAAGTATCAAGACCCAAATATAAAAGTGTTGCCTGATGACCCTTTGTTCTATCCCCTCTAAGACTTGACTCCCCCCTCTTTTTTTGAGAGAGAGTGAGAGATCGAGAGCACACATGTGCACAAGTGGGGAGGGGCAGAGGGTGAGGGAGAGAGAGTCTCAAGCAAGCTCCACGCTCAGTGGGGAGCCTGACATGGGGCTCAATCCCGACTGCAAGATCATGACCCAAGCAGAAATCAGAGTCAGACACCCAGCTGACTGAGCCACCCAAGCTCCCTAAGACTTACTCCCTTTTATTTAAAAAAATTTTTTATATATTAACAATACTTTATTTTTAAGTAACCTCTACACCCAATGCGGGGCTCGAACTTTCAACCCAGAGATCAAGAGCCGCGTGCTCTACCGACTGTGCCTTCCAGGTGCCCCAAGACCTGTCCCCTTAAAAAAAAAATAATCAATTTCCCCCATTTCTCCTAAAACTTGTTTCCCTGTGACTGCTGAGCCTGTGACCCTTGACTTTACCTCCGCTTCCTCCCTCTCCATCCCCCACCTTTCTCAATGGCTGCCTCTATCTGCTTGCTTGTCCATCACCCTTCAGCCTGTTGCAGTTTGGCTCAACTGAAACCACTCTGTCCAAAGTCACCAAAGGAATCCCAATTTGTTAAAAAAAAAATCTTAACATTTAAAAAATTTTACTTTGAAAGATTTGTACAGAGGAAAGAGCATTTATACTATAAGTGTTAAGTTTCAAGAACAATGATAAGACAGACAACCACATAGCTCCTGCCAAGTTTAAGAAACAGAAAAGAACAGGAGCGCCTGGGTGCCTCAGTCGGTTAAGCACCTGACCTTGGCTCAGGTCATGATCTCACGGTTAGTGAGTTCAAGCCCTGCATCGGTCTCTCTGCTGTCAGCATGAGCCAGCTTTGGACCCACTGTCTCTCTCTCTCTCTGTACCCCTGTTCTGCAAATGTATGCATGTGTGTCCACTGTCTCTCAACAATAAATAAACACTAAAAAAAAAAAAGAAAAGAAACGGAAAAGAACATCATCAATATTTCTACGTTGCCCTGTGGCATTCCCTTCCCTGCCACCCAGAGGGTAATCTAATCGCTATCTTGTGTTTATGTGTATATTATTTTTTCTTTCTTTTACAGTATTGATGCATAGATATGTGTCCCTCAACAGTATGCTTAGTTTTGCTTGTTTTCAAACTCTGCGTACATATAGAATCATAGAGCAATTATTTGCTCCACGTTACCTTCCTAAGACGCCTCCATTTGGCACGTGTGCTGTAGTACACGTGTCTCAACTGCCATATAGGACTCCATGTAGGCCGACACAAAATTTTTGGATCCATTCCACTCTTACTGGACATCTGCATCATTTCCAGTGATCTTACAGTTTTCTTGGCCATTTGTGTACATGTCTCCTGGTCTATGTAGACTCACTAGGGAAGTGATTCTCAACTCAGGCTGAATCATCCAGGGAGCTTAAAAACCTCACCCTTACACATCCTGATTTAACTGATCTGGGGTGAAATCAGCACCAGTGGTGTTTAAAAGCTCCTCCAGGTGGGGAGGTGGGTGGGGCGATGGGTGAAATAGGTGATGGGGATTAAGGAGGGCACTTGTGATGAGTACTGGGTGTTGCACAGACGTGTTGGATCACTAACCTGTACACCTGAAACAAACATTACACTGTGTTAACTGGCTGGAATTTGAATGAAAACTTTAAAAGAAAGTCCTTCAAGTAAAAAACATAAAAAGATAAAAATAAAAGCTCCAGGTGATTTGAATGTGTAGCCAGGATTGAGAACCGCTGCTTCCTGGTTCCTAGTCCCATCTATAGGATTCCTAAGTCACACCATTAACTATGCTCTTCAACTACAGCAGATGATGCCAACATTTTCTCAAGAGGGCTTATCAGTTTATTGACAGTGTCTGAGAGTTCAGACTGTTCTAGAGACTTACCAACACCTAGAGCTGTTGCTTTTTTTTTTTTTTTTTTTTGCTGATAGGTATTAAATGGTATATGATAGATGAATGCACATTCTTGATTAGTAACCTTTTCAAATGACATTGTCCATGTGTTTCCTCTTCTATTAGGTTCCTACTCATGTCTTTTGTCCATTTGCTTTTTGGGTTATTTTTTTCTTATGGATTTCCATAGGAATTCCTGAAATATCCTGGATAATTAATTATCCTGGCCTGGCCTGAACCCAGGGTCCATCATTTAAATAGGTCTGTGACTTTATGCAAGTTACTTAACCTCCATCAATCTGTTTCCTTGTCACGAAATGATGTCACAATACCACCTGTGAGGTTTATAGACAATGTACGTGAAGCACTTAGTCCGGTGCCTTGCACAGGGCAGATGTTTAATACCCTGTGGCTATTGTGGGGATAGATTTAAATATTAACAAGGATATTGAAGATGAAATATTATTCTATACACATAGAGTTCATTTACAATAGATAAGACACAACTTAAGTTGTGTAAATGGTAAGTTGTGTATATAATGTGTATAAGCACATGAGAGGTCATGTGCTATAGAAGTTAAGATCACTGGTCCTGGAGAAAGACAAAATGCTATGTGATCTTGGGCAAGATACCCTCACTGTCCCTCAGTGTTCTCATCTGTGATATGGGATAATAATAGAACTGACCTAAGAGGGTTGTTGTAAGGATTAAGCAGGTAAATATATGTAAAGACTCTCAGGATAGTAAAATCAAGGTGATTTAAAATAAAATTTTCCAAAATATCCACCACAAAAGACATATTTCTATGGTATACTGAGAAAACTGGTTGCTTTCACCGATATGTTTCTTGGATGAGAAATCCCTTACAAAGGAAAGATGGAGGAAACCACATAGCAACTACTTGGGTATAAATCCTTGGTGATGGGTGTGAGTAACATGGTTAAGACATCATGTATAGTATATGTAATATACTAACCTGAGTGAATCGCTGAAATATATCCCACTCCCAAGATTTCCAGTGTCTGTTCTCTTTGTGCCACGATCTTCAACTACTTTGGGTAAAAGCAACCCACTAAAAAGAAAAGGACATTAAAATGATTTACTAAAAGAAAGGGTATTTTTAATTATAGGGTCATAATTCTAGCAACGACAGGTGCTATTCAAGGAGGACATTATGCTAAGTGAAATAAGCCAGACACAGAAAGATAAATACTGCATAACCTCACGTATATGTGGAATCTAGAAAAGTCGAACTCAGAACCAGAGTGCAGAATGGTGGTTTCTAGGAGGTGGGGGTTGGGGAAAATGGGGAGTTGTTGGCTTAAGAGTATAAACTTTCAGTTCTAAGATAAAGAATAAAAATAAATTACCTTTGCTAAGAGTAGACCTTATGTTCTCACCACAAGAAAAAAAGATAACTATATGAAGTGATGGATGTGTTAACTTGATTGTGATAATCATTTCACAATGTACATGTACATGAAATCATCATGTTATGCATTTAAAAAAATCCCCTTGTACAACCTAAATATATACAATTATCATTTGTCAATCACACCTTAATAAAGCTGGAAAAAAGACACCAATTAAAAAGACAATAAATAAATAAAGAGCATGAAATGAAAAGAAAAATGTATTTCAAAGTAATCTCACAGAAGGATTTCTAGGTGCTATTCACATGACCCAATCTATGGTCAGTTTCTCATCCCTGTCTTGACCAGCCTGGAGATGCTGTCCATTCTTCCTGCCTTGGGTCAGGGCTCTGACTCCAACCTGCCAAGGTCGAGCACTCAGCAGAACCATGTTTAGGCCCAATGCTGACTGTGTTTCTCCCTGGCTCAAGAACTTACACATATCCTACAGGCCTTCTAGCATTGCTAAGAACTCTCTGCAATCAAAGTTAAACCCTGTTGTCTCTGAGAAGGTGGGTAAAGGGAGACTTCTGCGTTTATTACATGAACATCTCCAGTTTGAATTTTGTGTTATGAAATGTAATTACCTTTGTAAAGTGGTTTTTGGGTTTTAGTCCTACTTAAAGGTTATTTAAAAAACTGTCCTATTTTTCAACTAGTACCTTTATATTTTCATTTTTCATTTTTCAATCTTTGTTCCATGTGGGGTTTACCTACGTGTGAGGAATGAGGTAAGGATCCAACTTTGTATTTTTCCAGGTACTAATCTGTCCCAATACATAGTATTGAAGAAATTATCTTTCTTCCACAGAAATAAAAGCTACTTTTATCATGTACTAAACCCTCTATGTTTTTGCATTTACTTTTGGATTCTTTATTCTGTAGAATCATCTTTTTGGGCACACCTCACTGTTTTAATTAACACAGTTTTATAACATGTTTTTAGTGTCTGGTTAATTCTTCCTCATTAATCTTCTTTTTCAAAATTACTCTGGCAAAGTCAAATTTAAAAAAAAATATGTGTTGGGGTGCTTGGGTGGCTCAGTCGGTTAAGCGTCCGACTTCGGCTCAGGTCATGATCTCACGGTCCGTGGGTTCGAGCCCCGCGTCGGGCTCTGTGCTGACCGCTCAGAGCCTGGAGCCTGTTTCAGATTCTGTGTCTCCCTCTCTCTGTGACCCTCCCCTATTCATGCTCTGTCTCTCTCTGTCTCAAAAATAAATAAACGTTAAAAAAAAAATTAAAAGAAAAATATGTGCAGTATAATCAGCTTTTTATTTCTTAAAAAAACATCTTGTTAGCACTTTTATTGTGATAGCTCTAAATTTGTAGGTTAATTTAAGGAAACTTGGCATCCTTCCGATTAATGTAAGTGTCTTTTGGGTCCTTCAACAGCAGTTGAACGTTTTTTCTAGATGTATCCTGTATATTTCCTTTTATATTTCCTCTTAGGTATTTAGTTAAGGACCCAGATGTAATCATATTCTCCCCTGCTCTCTGTGACTGCAGTTTGGCTTTAATATTAAGTGATTATTCAAAGCAAACAGAAATTAGAGTTACGTTTTGAATAGATAACTCACAGCATCTAGGTACTCTAATTTGTAGACCCTTCTCTTTAAGTATTGGACATTCCCAAATTAGACACACAGAAGAGCCATGAAATAGAGAATCTCCTTTCTTCATATGATACTGTCTTCAAGAAGCAATTCATACCCATGTACTACACTTTAAAATACATATAATGATAAATAATTTAAATTATATTTAATTATAATTTAAAGGGCTCAGTTTTCTCTGGAATGCAATAAGCTGGTTTTAACTGAAGAGACCCAGGTAGGGTATAAAAAAAGTAGGAAAAAGGGTAAAACACTTCGTTCGTGAGGCTGAAACATTTGGAAAATAAGGATGGTGTCCTCTTACCGGGATAGGATCCCTACAAAGCTTTGTACGGGAGATCCATGCAGTAAGGGCTTCACATTGCCAAGCTGGCTCAAAAACTCTGTGGCTTCATTCACTCTGCCAACTCTAAATATCTGCAAGATGTCTACTGGACCTGTACTGTAAAAAGCAGAAGAAAAATCTTGAGACTGTACAATCGAAAGTAAAATAAAAAATCATTATTAGCAGGAGAAAACCCAAAACAGCCCAAACGTCCATTATTATGGAATGGATTCTGCGAGTCACAACATAACATTTCTTGCAAATACTATGTAGCCATTAAAAAAAATCACACTCTTAAAAAATAAATAAGTATATGAAGTAAGACTTGTTGTAAAATGAATTTTAAAAATAGGTTACAAAACTTTATGGATGGTATGATCCCAAAGTTTTTCAAATATGTAACATATAGAATAAATAGCTTGAATTCATTGCACTCAATCATTCACAAATACACTCTGTGCTGAGTGTTCTGCCAGGCACTAGAAGTGAGATAGCATGGTCTCTGGCTTCATGGGGCTTACATCCTAATGGCGAGACAAAAATGAAAAGTTAACAAACTGATTTTAAGTTCTACTCTACCAGGTTCAGAGACGGGATAGTCAAGAAAGGCCTATCCTTGAAGGTGACATTTACTGCAACATGGCATAATACAGTGTGTATTCTAAGACTTAACTGGTTGTTATGGGAAACTTAATTGGATGTGGCAGGAGCGGGAAGAACGTCAGGAAGGAGATGAGACAATGGTGTCTGGACTGAAGGTGGCAGCAGTGTGAACGAAAGAAGCCAATGCATTACAGACATTTTGGAGGCAGAAGTGACAGGAATGGAGATGTGGGGATGAGGGACAGTGGACAATGGCTCTGGGTGGGTGACTAGATGGGGAGGCATGGGGAAAGACTGGGGCACTACGGAGAGACGGAGTTGTGGGGTGGAGGGGGTAGGAGAGTCTATCCAGTATGTCTTCCCAACTCCATGTTTCTTGGTGTCACATTGGTAGCCTGAGATTAGCTATGGTGGGAGCATTTTTATACCACAGAAATCAGCAGTTGTTACAAGTCAGGACTTTTATTTCAGAGAGGTGGCTTACCAACACACCACTAGGTGAGGAGAAGAATCAATAATTCAATTTGGGATATATTTATTCTACACCAAAATGTTAACAGTGGTCATGTTATCTCTGGGTTATCTCTGGGTGGTGAGATTTTGGGTGATCTTTAATTTTCTTCATGTTTTCACACATTGTCTAAACTTTCAGCAAAGAACATGAATTTTATAACTAGAAAAAATGAGTATGAAAAAATCATAATTAGTGAAATGAAATGGAGAAAATCTTCTTCTCCTTCTCCTGCTTCTGCTTCTTCTTTTCCTTCTTCTTCTGCTTCTTCTGCTTGTGCTTCTTAATAGCAGCAGAATCTCTCCACACAGAGAGGTCCACTTTTGTTGTATGACATTACTAGGGTGCGAGGTGAGATCTCTAAGGGCTTGAGTTACATTAGATGACTGAACTGCACCCCCCTCCCCAGGGCTTGAAGACATGGCTCTTCCTTCTCTTTGACTCCCTGGAGAAAGTCAGTTACTCCCCTCCTGATTCTGCCTTCATTGTTAGTAGTTTCTAATTTAGTATTAGATCCTAGCAGATATCTAGGGGTGGGTCAAAAGTCAAATCAAAAGAAGGAAAAGTAATTTGATTATATATAAAAGCAAAATCTGGAAAAGATCTAAAGGAAAGGATTTTTTTAACTGATGTAAAAGTCACATAACACAAAACTAACCCTTTTGAAGTATACCGTTCCGTAATAATTAGCATATTAAAATGTGCAGCCACCGCTTCTACTTAAACATTTCAGAACTCCAGAAGAACAGCCCATACCCATTTAGCAGTCGGTCCCCGTTCTTCCCTCTCCTGGAGCCTGGCAATCTGCTTTCTGTCTCCATGGATTCAATTTGTCTCTTCCAGATATTGCATATACATGAAATCATACAATATGTGGTCTTCCATGTCTGGCTTCTTTCACCTAGCATAATGCTTTTGAGACTCACCCATCTTGTAACATGTATTAGTACCTCACTCATTTTTGGTGATTAACATTCCATTATGTGTACATACCACGTTTTGCTAATCCATTCAACCACTGATGGACATTTGGGTTGTTTCCACCATTGGGCTATCGTGAATAGCACTGCTATGAACATTCACGTATCCGTATCTGCTTGAGTACTTGTTTCCACTTCTTTGGGGTATCTAACGAGGACTGGAATTGCTGGGGCAGATAGTAATTCTGTGCTGAATTTGTTGAGGAACCGCCAAACAGCGGCTGCACCATTTTATGGGAGTTCCAATTTCCCCGCATCCTCACGAACACTATAATTACCCATATTTTCATTTTCTCAAAAAAAAAAAAAAATACAGCCATCTTGGTGGGTGTGAAGTAACGCTAGTAATGGCATTTGAGGGCAACTGATCAAGGAAGGCAGAACACCGTTTTAGACAGGTCTGAAGTAGTCCATAAGGGGGGTGCTTCTAGCTAGCTGCCGGAAAACCAGTTCTCAAAGCAATAGCAAAACCCACACAGGACCCCGATTTGTGGCATTTGCTGGTTTCTATGGTATAAATCCTCCCACCACAGCCGATGTCAAGTTACTAATGGTATTCAGCTCACAAAATTCCTAAAAATGTAACAAATGGCCCCCGTGGTTTGGCTCCAAGCAGTGTGTGAGGCTGATTAAGGCTAACCTGGCCCATTGTACCTAATGAGAGCTGAGATGCCAGAAACACCCAGAAGAAAGACTTCAGGCAGAGGAGTGCTGGGAAGTTACAT
Source organism: Panthera uncia (assembly GCF_023721935.1). NCBI lineage: Eukaryota > Metazoa > Chordata > Mammalia > Carnivora > Felidae > Panthera > Panthera uncia. The sequence goes on along the minus strand of NW_026057576.1, from coordinate 533,776 downwards.
TAGTGGGCTGAGTGACCAATCCAATGGAAGTCAGTCCCACCCTTAAGAATAATCCATCAAATTAGTTTCTGAACCTTGAAACTGGGTCCAGGATCTCAGAGGAAACTAACACCCAGTGAAGGCTGGTCTGAGAGGCTGATCCAGCCTCCTGTTGCTCCTGCTGCTGTCCTGGCTTGTAGAACACACATGAGCACAAGAAACAGGGAGTCTCACCATCAGTGAGGAAACAGATAACAGATGTGACTGACGGTTAGGGGTGCCATATCTCTGGCCATGTTTTCCAGATTTTCAACTGAGTGTTTTCATGCCATTGAGTGGGCGTCTTAGAAGCTACCATGCACACAGCTGCATTTTAAAATCTTAATTTAAATGGGTTTTCCTATATAACACCCTTCAAAACACAAAAAAGCCTTGTGATTTAAAATTTTTAAATTTAATTCTCAGCAAGATTAGGTAAGCTTGAACTCAGAGTGAATGGGGAGAGTTTTCAAGCATAGAATACTGTCCAAAGTTATATTATAAACACTGAAGAAAGAAATTTGTCATCACAATATAGCTACCTTGTTATAGAGGATTAAATCATACCGGTAATTGTGGAGAGTAGCTTTTTTTTGGGGGGGGGGGAAGGGAGCATGCCCGCATGCATGTGGGGGGTGGGGAGAGGGAGAAAGAGAGAATCTTAAGCAGGCTCCGCCCTCTCAGTGTGGAGCCCAACTGCAGGGGGCTTGAACTCAGGAGCCATGAGATCATGACCTAAGCAAAAATCAAGCGTCTGAGCCACCTAGGCACCCCTGGACAGTAGCTTTTTAACAGAATCTGAAATAGTATTACATAATAACAGATCCTAAGACATTTCCTTTATGCATACCTGTGATTATTCTGTAAAACCTCTTTTCTAACTCTGAAAAATTCTTCAGTGTTCTGTTCAACATGCTCAATTTTGCATCTCAAAGCTCGGTATTTGGCAAGAGAAGGCGGGTTGGGTCTGGACAGATTAGTTTCACAGACATTAACCATGTCTCTTATTAGCTGTAGATGGAAATGATGTAAGACGTTAGAATCACTACATATCAAAATATTTATAGCACATTACACTTTCTCAAAAAGACTGGAAAAATAAGGTTTTATTTCCCCAAAGCTTTTTTTCTTCCAAAGGTTTTACTTTTAAGTAATGTCTGCACCCAATGTGGGGCTTGAACTCAAAACCCAGAGAGATCAAGAGTCACATGTTCCACCAACTGAGCCAGCCAGGTGCCCCTCCCCAAAGCTTTTGATCAATATTTTGATCAATATGTAAGTGGAACATTAAAGGTAATACCTTTAGTATGTATTGTGCCCTCAGTGATAGCATAATATACAATAATAATAATAGTGTACTTTAGGACAGCACATCATTGTTGATAAAGTGTTTTCAGGTACACTGTTCCTTTAATCCACACTGTTACACTGGTCTTATTGATCTTATTATCCTCACTGGATAGATGGGGACAATGAGGCTCTGAGAAGTTGAATTAATTGCTCATGACTCCACAGCAGAGAGGGGATAGTGACTAAATAGGAACTCAGATCATCAGGACTCAAGTCCAATTCTGTTACCAAAAAATTCATTAAACATGTTCTCTATGCCAGGCTGGTATTAGGTTTGAAAGACACAAAAATGATGAAGAAACAGGTGTCTTCCCTGAAAGGGAACCCTGGTATACTTAGTATACTCATAGGTCATGGAGCTTGGAGGAGGGAACACAGCTCCTGGATAATCTGAATTACGTTTATACAGGAATGTATTGCTTTCACCATCTTTGAGGCTAAGGAGACATTGACAGGGGAGCCCTATTCACTCTACTTGCCATGCATCCTTATGACCTTGGCGTGGCGAGGGGCTAATTTCAATTCAAATACACCAGCCAGAAAAGAAGAGACTGATGAATTTTTCTATATAAAAGTCAAAAATTTCTGTGTGGTGAAATAGAACACGTCAACCATCACCCCAATTCACCATAAGCAAAGTAAAGAACAAAGCAAAACGAAACAAATAAACTGTAGCAAATATTTGTAACTCATCCCAGACTAAGCTCCCTAACTTCTTAAGATGTCCTAAAAATCATGGAAAAATATCAAGATCCAAAAGAAAAAGAGGCAAAGGTCATGAATTGGCAGTTCACAGAAAAAGACACACAAACGTCCCCTAAATACAAATCCTGGAACCGAGAGGTCATTTCTCATCCACAAAATTGGTAAAATCTATAAAAGTTTGACAAATACACTTGTGGTAAAACTACAGGAGATAGAAACTCTCATTCGCTGATGATGGGTGGGCAAACAGTAGAACCTTTATGAGGGAATCGGACAAAATCTATCACAATTACAGATGCATTCACCCTGTAAGCTAGCACTTCTATTCCTGGGACATGTCTCAGGGACACTCCTCTGAAGGTACGAAATGACAAATACAAAAGCGTATTCACTGTGGCACTGTTTGTAGTAGCAAAGTCCGGAAACAATCCACAATGTGGTGAGTGAAGATGCTCTCTATGTACAGGATATGTTAAGTGGGGAAAGCGGGTGCAGAGTAGCAAAGATGGCATATGACTTTTTATGTAAAAAAAAGGAGAAGAGGAATAAGTATATATGTGAATATTTACAGTTTTGTGCATAAAGAAACTGCAAAGACAAACGAATTAGTAAAAATGGTTATCTATCGAGTTGGGGAGTTGCAATGGGTGGAGGGGACAGGGTAGAACAGAGACTACTCTGAGTATTCCTTGTAAATATAATTTTGACCGGGCACCTGGGGGTCTCAGTAGGTTAAGCATCTGACTCTTGATTTTGGCTCAGGTCACGAGCCTGGCATCGGGCTCTGGGCTGACATCGCTGAGCCTTCTTGGGATTCTGTCTCCCTCTCTCTCTGGCCCTCCTCTGCTCTCTCTCTCTCTCTCAAAATAAATAAACTTTAAAAAGTATATAATTTTGACTTTTGAATAATGCAGATGCATCACCTACTGAAAATATAGAAAAGTTAAATGAAAAAGCATTTGGATGGGCATCCCAGACACCTGCTCAATACGAAAACCAGCCACTGAGGTTCTTTCTTCTGGTTAGGCAAATCATGAAACTTTAAATTTGGAAGACTCCTTTCTCATCCTGCGGACTGGTTCATCTCATCTGTTGGTTCTTCACTTATTTTGGATTGCAGGGGGTAGGGGGAGCCTCTTCTAAGAGACAAGAAAAGAAATACTCTGGATGGGATGCTAGGAAGCACTGTAGCTGTAAGGTGATGTAAGGGGAGCCAGGTGGAGAAGGGAGCACAGAGATGGGAAGAAGCTGGCCCCTGATGATAATGCTGCCTTTGAGCGACTGGACCAGCCGTCACCCTACAGCTGGCTTCCTGTTATACAGGGGGGTAAGTATCCTCATTGTTCAAGGCAATTACAGCTTTCTGTTTCTTTTACAAACACAATCCCAACTCATCTCCTTGAGATAGGGAAACTGAAGGACTCCATAAAAATCTGCTTTTTACTCCTTTTCCTTCTTCTATTCTTGTTAGGACCCCCACTTTACACACAGGTCAGAATGCAAATAGTGCATGTCCTCCTTGTATGGGACCAGGAGTTAAGGATTTCTGTAGAAGAGATAATACCTAAGGAAGGACCAGGTGAGAAGACCCGAGAAGCCAGTATATGCGCATTCCAGATCACCAGAGTTACATATCTCACACAACCCTCCTGGCTCCAAGGAACATCACCTAAGCCCCCACTTTGTTTTGAGCAGTTCCTGGATGCCTGAGAGCACATGTACACCAGACCACGACCCTCCACAGAAACCCCAGACCTCAGGCAAAGATAAGATTCCCTCTCCCAGACACTGCCTGTACCTGCACTCTCTCTCCCTTCAGTAACCTCTGCTTTCACCTCCCGCTGGCCCACCTTTGATTTCTATCCTGCAATTTCTTTCTTTTTTAATTTTTTAAAATGTTTATCTTTGAGAGAGAGAGAGAGACATGGAGAGTAAGTGGGGGAAGGGCAGAGAGAGAGGGAGACAGAATCAGAAGTAGGCTCCAGGCTCTGAGCTGCCAGCACAGAACCTGATGCAGGGCTCGAATCCATGAACAGCGAGTTCATGACCTGAGCCGAAGTTGGACGCTTAACTGACTGAGCCATCCAGGCACCCCATCAATCCCGCTGATTTCTATCCTGTGAGCAGCCAGGAAGCCGCTCTGGGTCCTCAGACCTGGCCGGCCGGCATCATCCTAATGTAGAAAATTACTTTACCGTGCAGCAATTCTAAACATATCTGCCTTTGTACTAGTATTCCGACACATTCATGTTTGGGAACATGGTTCAGATAACTTCCATAAGGATCCAAAGCATTCTAAAATGACTCAGCATTTATTTTTGAGCCAACTTTTGTGATTCAGTGCTACCTTATTAATCAGATTTGAAAAGATTCTTCCCTAACATATTTGAAATTGAATTCTGTATTTCAGAGATTTACCTGGCAGAGGTCCTCTTTCTTAGCTAATAGTCTCAGGTTCACTTCTTCGGTTGCTGTGCCTCTGTGAGGTATTAATCTGTAGAACTCGGTCATCATATTTTGCAATTGTTCTTCTGTTTCTCCATTTTTCAGGGCTGCCTTTACTAGAAGGAGAACTCCCTCTGCCTTGCTCACCTTTAAGTGGACAACAATATACTCTTATTAAAATTGAATCTTTACAATCAAAGAGAAAGTGAAGGAACATGCATAAAAATACCTAAAATAGTTGTTAGATATGTCATAACTATTAGTTTTCTACTGGACACCAGCCATAAAACAAATGCCATGTTTATGGGAGATGTATCTCAGCTGTGACAATGATGCCATGAGAAGGTTTCCAAAAATGGGCTCAGCTTAACTAAGGGAAAGAACCAGAGTCTTAAATATCTGTATCTGTGTATCTATATCTATACCTGCATCTACATCTGTATCTATAGCTACAACTGCATCCACAGCTATGTCTATATTCACAGAGAGAGGAATTCTAGCACAACCATAGGAGATGTGCTTTTCACACAAGAAATTTAGAAAGATTTTAGAAAGAAATTTAGAAATTTAGAAAGAATCAAAGTAAGAACAAAATTCAGCAGAATGTATTTCTAATTACACAAGTGCATTTTAAGCCTTGTGCCAGGAAACCTTTTTCTCCCTGAAATAAATTAGTTCAGTTCCACAGAAGACTGTACTATTTTACTACGACAACGCCAATTGTACCACTGGGAATACTGTCTTCACTTGCTCCTTCAATCATGTAAAATTAAGAAGAGTACCTTCTGGAAGCATGCTGTCTTTCTCTACAACAGTCACAAGTTCCAAGACTGTGAAGCAGTGACAGAAGCAGAATAGGGTCTGAGCATCCGACTGAGGACCAACAGCATCCCTGTCCCTCAGGCCTGCCACAAACCTCGGGACCTAGGAGAGCGGGCCTCCTACAGAGCTGGCACCAAAAAGCCTGCTTGGAGCAGTTCTTGGGTCTGACATTTGAGAGACAGGAACATCTAGTTTTCCCGGAAGCTTGTTTTCCTCTCAGCACTCTCCACATTCCCCTTCTCCAAGGTACGAAAAAGCATGTCAGGAACGCATCCAGAACAACCAGGCCGGTGCGCAAACACACGTGCTATCATTCAAGCTAGTGAGCCAGAAAGCGGGTCTGTCACCATAGAGGTTTGCTTGGAGGAGGCACGTGACTCACGTCATTGAGACTAATCCTGTTCGCAGGCTTGAGAAGTGTGTGCTCCAGGTGGCCGAGAGCTTCCGCCCAGACCATCTCCACCAAATCGCTCACCTCTTTGCTCAGAGTGCTTGAATTCATTACCTCCTCCAAAAGCAACTGCAACAACAAAATTTGAAAAACCAACAAGAAGTTTCGTAAGTGGACCGATTTAAAACCAAGAGAGAAGAAATAATTAATTTCAGCCAGGCAAAGAGTCACGGGCAGTCAAGTGACTGATAACTTTGAGCTTCCACTTCCTCCCTACACTCTCCTCATTTCCCCTTCTCTCTTTTACTCCCACTCTATGTTTCCTTTTGACTCTTCCTTCACTTTATCAGCTTGAGGCCTGCCAGTGGCATCAAAGGTTAAGCAGTATTAAGGGTTAAGGACCCCTGATTCCTGGCCCAGGTTATAATCAAATTTTTTGAAAGCCATGAGGGTTTGTTGCTGAAGCAAGCAGGAAGTTTCACGGCTTATCCTGGAACTCACTCCCCACCGGCTGCCCTGCCGTGCATTTTTGTGAGTTTACCTTTCCTGTTCTTAACTCCCACTCTTCCCTCCTGCCAAGTTTTTATTTGTCACAAAGAAAACATTTCTATTCAACATACTCAGTCAGTCACAAAAACTAAACATATGAGTCAATCTTACCGCCTGCAGTTTTTCAGATGCCAACTGGGTTGCTTCGGGTGTAAAATATTCCCTTAGCAGAAATCCTTGTTTCTTCAGTTCTTCAATGTAATTTTCATAGTGCTCACTTGCGTCTGCAGAGGTTTTCTTTACAGAGAAGTGTCTTCTAGTCTGTGAATCATAGCGTGCAGCAAAATGTCAGGATGCGAGGATGTACTAACTTATTCACATACGGGTCTTTACCGAATGCCTCCTATGTACCACAGGGGAAAGCAATGTAAATAGGCATTGGATCCCTGCCATGAAAAAGTTTATTAACTATTTTCAAAGAATTACTTAAATCTTCAATCCTTCACAAAACAGCCTAAAACCTGAAAGGGAGAAAAGCTTGAGCAGGCCCAACATGCAGAAGAGGCACATTTGATTCACTGGAGAGTCACTCAAACGTCTGTTCAGAGACTACACATTCTTAATTTACATACTATTCTAATTAGCTTTGAAATCTGGCTTTCAAGCTTTTTGGAAATGGGAAAAATAAATCAGGGGAAGGGAGGAAAAGAAAAATAGCTCAGAAATGAGGTACTGTTAGGGACAAGCACACCGTCAAAATGAAATGATACTACCACAGCAAGGAGAAAGGCAGAAAGCTCTCAGGTCACGCAAATAATGTTGAGGGAGTGGAACAAGGCATCCTGTGGATAGACGCAAACTGTCTCCCTCATTCCAACCTGCCCATGGATGTGGCATTCTTCTGCTTTTCCTGGAAATCCGTGCTCCTGTAGTGAGCAGTTATCCCAAAGTCATTAACCTCAGAGAACGGGGGAGGTCTTGCCCATGGGTGTCGGTTTGGGTGTCAGCCAAGCCTCTGGCTCTGGAGTGTGCCGCCCCGGGAAGAAGCCAGGCTACTCATGACACTGCTCAACTGCCCTCCCGCTCTGGTGGCCACAGGACACCTCTGAAGCTTAGAGAAAAGAGCATACCATGTTCAAGTTACTCCATTTGAGAAGGCAGAGTTTAACACAATTTTGGAAGGTTTCCATCAAATTGGCTTTTTATGAGAGGGGCAAACTAGAAAAGCCTCTTCTGCAGGACAGCTCTTTCATAGTTGGTGAGGATAATTTCTATCAAAGTGAACACACTCACCGGAGGAGCACTCTACTTGTGTTCTCAGACTCACGCCTGCTAAGGGCGGAAGGCACTCAGGAAGGGCTCTCGAGATAGTAAGCAGGAGGGGACACAGTGGCTGATGCAGCCTTATAGTTTTCAGTAAAGAAAACCAGTGACAACACACTCTATCATGGTTTTCAACTTGATGTTTCCTTACTTTTTACCCACACAACTAAATCCTCCACAAAACAGAGCACATGTTTTTGGGTAAAAGGTTAACAAAACCCCTTCTCCTCCTTGGACACATTCGACTTGGATTAACTTTTTTTTTTTTTTTTAATTTTTTTTAACATTTATTTATTTTTGAGACAGAGAGAGACAGAGCATGAACGGGGGAGGGTCAGAGAGAGGGAGACACAGAATCTGAAACAGGCTCCAGCCTATGAGCTGTCAGCACAGAGCCTAACGCGGGGCTCGAACTCACGGACCGTGAGATCATGACTCGAGCCGAAGTCGGACGCTTAACCGACCAAGCCACCCAGGCGCCCCTGGATTAACTTTTTATATTTGTTCCTGTGGAAAGCTGATAAGGGTGGGACGCTGTAATATTAGGCAAAATTGCTTAGGTTATTAGTGACCTCTCATTAATAAATTGCATCAGGACCAGGAGTTCAATGAATGAAACTTAAATGGTGGGTGGGAAACCTGAGCCTTGGGCTTCCCTGAGGGCAGTGATGCGAGCAATGGGCATCTCCCTTCAAGACATCTCCAACCTAGGCCCATGTTACAACAGGCACGGGCTACTGTGGGTGACTTTCTACGTCAGGTAGATCCTGCCTCCTCCTGATGTGAGTCTCCCTCCTGGCACCACAGCTGGCACCTCCAGCGGGGGCAAAGCCAGAAGCATCCAGAGCCCGAGTAACATGCTGCGAGGACCACTCCCCCTGAAGAGGGTCTGTGTGCCCTGTGGGTGCTGTGCTTCCTGCCTGTAAGTCTGTCTAAACGGAAGACACCCTGGTGGTGTGGCAGCATTTGCTTTGAACTTTAGGTATTAGTTCTGAATTTATTTTTGTGTCATAATAGTTTCAGATGGGAACCATGCCCTTGACTTGACAGTGACCTAATGCAAAGGTCTTGGGCTCTGCAAAGGCTTCCTGGTTGTTTGTGAGCCTACAATACTTTACATTTCAGTATCAGTTCTGTCCCAGTGGGTTCTGTCCCAGTTCTGTCCCAGGGGGTTACAATCATGAATCTTCCCTGGTGGTGATCTACCTCTGAGGGGCAGGGTTTGAAGTAATTAAAAAAAGAAAATTTAATGTTTATTTATTTTTAAGAGAGAGAGAGAGAGAGAATGCAAAAGGGGGAGGGGCAGAGAGAGAGAGGGAGACACAGAACGAAGCAGGCTGCAGGGTTGGAGCTGTCAGCACAGAGCCTGAGGCGGGGCTTGAACTCGTGTACTGCCAGATCATGACCTGAGCTGAAGTCAGACTCCTCGCCGACGGAGCCACCCACGCGCCCCTAAGTAATTTTTATCTTTGCCTTCTGGTAGATCACTTGGTACTCAGCAGGTACTTAACCAAGTGTGTGAATGGGTGGTTTTTAGCAGTGTGTGCATTAGGCAAGTTCCCCTAAGTGCTTCAACACAGGGGCAGGAAGCCCACGTGCCCTGCACCCGCTGAATATTCCCCTACTGACATTGAAGAACCCCGTGCGGCTCTAGTCAAGGCGCCGCTCTCACCCCTTTCCTTCACCGGCTACACTGCAAGGGAGAACACGGCTCAACTTTTCAAAACCATTTACCAGGTAAAAAGAAAAACGGTAACAGATTGGCCGGTACCTTGACCAGTGTTAAGGAAACTAGTTATGAACGAGGGTGGATAAACACATACGAATCAATATAAAGATCGATACCTTGACGCCGGTGGCCGAGAGGAAGTGTGCGGATATCAGGAAGGCGGCGTCCCCGGGCTCCTCCCGGGAGCACTGCAGCTCCACCACCGCCACTGCCTTACCACCCTCCGCCCCAACCTGGAAAATAGGTTGTGTGTCCGTTAAATAACAAGCCGCACGCACCATTTAAAAATGTAGATTATAAAGCCAACACAAGTTCACGGGAGACACAATTCGGAAAATGCACAAAGTATGAAGAAAAAATAAAAATTACCGGAAAGCACACTACCGATATAATTACTATTAATATTTTGGTATATCTCCTGCCTGTGTTTTTACTACAGATATATCTGTATGTGTTTAAACTACACCACTTTTTATATTTTCTCTATCACAGAAGGAATGTTGTTTTCAAGTTACATTTCATTAAAATATCTAAAAAATACAAATGGAGCATCATTTTGAATGCGAGGGTTTTCATTTACACGACACTGGAGAAAGAATTATCTCCTTTTCTTTTTAATGAGTGGTAATGGAAATTCAACATAATGTAAACAGTGTCAAATCTACTCTTAAAATACAGAAGCCATTAATAAACACGGAAGAAGTCCTTTACTTTTAAAGTCCCATTAATATTTTGTACTGTTTATATTTTATTGTGAGCAGGTATTACTTTTATAATAAAAACACTAAGAAGTTAAATGTTACATTTTAAATATAAAATTTTTTTGACTATTAAAAATCAACTCATCTATTAAATATTTATTCAGGATATGCACAATTTTCCAAAACAATGAGAAAATTATCAAACAGGAAAAGTAATCAGAAGACATTCGGGGTTTTTTTTTCAACTACAAATCAGGCTCTTACTTTTTCCAAGGTGTTATATTTTGCAACTTCGAAATCTTGTGGAAAATGAGGAATTTCAGCATTCTCTGTATAAGACCTGAAATTTGTATAAGAAAAATGAAACATTACAATGGACTTTTAAATTTTTTTTTTTCAACGTTTTTTATTTATTTTTGGGACAGAGAGAGACAGAGCATGAACGGGGGAGGGGCAGAGAGAGAGGGAGACACAGAATCAGAAACAGGCTCCAGGCTCCGAGCCATCAGCCCAGAGCCTGACGCGGGGCTCGAACTCACGGACCGCGAGATCGTGACCTGGCTGAAGTCGGACGCCCAACCGACTGCGCCACCCAGGCGCCCCACAATGGACTTTTAAACTAAAGAGCCTTTTCATAAATTTTTTCTTGGATGTCTCCTAATCCCATACAAAATACATTTTAAGTTCCTAATGCCTCCTTAGATATTCTGAAAATGGTTAGAAAGTCTTATGGAATGAGCTGGATTCCTCCTGTGTGTAACTTTAGAGTTCTCATGCCAAATACTGAGTGTCTGCATCAGAAGGTGGGCGTCCTGAAGCAGAGGCAGGGCATAAGAGAAGCAGGCCAGCGCACTGGAGAGAGAACCAATCCTGCATCCTCTTGGGTTCTGACCCTTAGGAACCAATCACTTAGGCTCACACCAGAGATTGTCTGGACTACAGTCAACAACCCTTTGAAATAAAAGTGTCAGACTTCTCATAATCTGTACTTTTATCTTTGGTATTTGCTCTCTTTTTTAACACTACGATTAACAAATAAAATGAAGCTAAATGTGACCCTTAACTGACATTACAGTTTGGGGTATGCTGGAAGAAGCTGCACACGGTCCATTTGCAAAAGGCTGTCATTTCCAGTTTTTGACACATTAGGTAGGGAGTAAGGGACTGTCTCTACTCTAAAGGCTTCTCTGTAAGGTAGCAGGGTGAGGAGACTGCCCAAACCTTTTCTTTTTTCAAATCAATCCAACTATCATGTCCAATCTTGTATAATACTAAGATGGAAATAATTATCACTCTACTAGTTGAAGTAAAAAGTCTTAAATAAATAAAAGCCTAGAATTAGATAAGCAAGATAAACAAAAATACTACAAGAAACGTGAGGTACTAATAGTATTTTAAAACTGTGTTTGAGGTTTACAAAATACTTTGCAAAACTGGAGAGTCTTAATGATCAGAAGTAGATTACTCTGTGAGTTCCACAACGTTTTCCTTCTCAGTGGAGTTGTCCTGGGACAGATCATCTGTTGTCATTTCTAAGAGAAAACAAACAAAACACTTGTTTGCTACTCAAAGATTTATTAAAATTATCAACAATAAACCCTGGAATTGTTAAGATTCTTGAGTATAGGTAATATTTACCATGCTATTATCTTTTTTAAAGATGTCCTCAAATTAGCTATAGAAATTGGTGATCTAAGGACAGAGCAGGTGGGACAAAAAGATTAAAGACAAAAGATGGTGAGAATACATTATAATTCTCTTTTAATAGGCATGTGAGGACAATTGTAATAAAATCTGTATTATGTGAAACTCATTGATAGATATACAATTTCAAATAGCATTTTTCTCTTCTGAAGATTATGGTGAGGATAGTTATGAAATGCATTTCTTTCTTCTTTTTGAGAGAGAGAGCATGTACATGCAAGTGGGGGAGGGGTAGGCAGAGAGAGAGAGAGAGAGAGAGAGAGAGAGAGAGAATCTCAAGCAGGCTCCATGCCCAGCAGAGTCCAAGGGTTCAATCCCACAATCTTGGGATCATGACCTGAGCCGAATTCAAGAGTCAGACACTTAACCAACTAAGCCACACAGGCGCCCCATGAAATGCATTTCTTTTTTTCTTTTTTAAATTTTTTTGTGTTTTATTTTATATTTGAGATAGAGAGAGAGAGAGAGAGAGAGAGAGAGACAGAGCACGAGTAGGGGAGAGGCAGAGAGATGGAGACAGAATCTGAAGCAAGCTCTAAGCTCCCGGCTCTCAGCTGTCAGTACAGAGCCCAATGCGGGGCTCCAACTCATGAGCAGCGAAATCATGACCTGAACCCAAGTCTGGCGCTTAACCGACTGAGCCACCCAGGTGCCCCAACATGAAATGCATTTCTAATATGCTGCAGGATCAGAGTGGTTCCCCAGTGCCATCATGTCACAAATGAAGGAACTGGGATGTTTTAAAGGAGGGAAATTCGAGGGCTCATATGTGAAGCCAAGCAATTTTTGCTTCATGTTTTTCTTATAAAAGAATCATAACACTGTCTATGGCATTATGATACATACGGAATAACTTCTTTTATAAAAGGATTTCTTTCCAGTTTTAATTATGCTACCAAGGGGTGCCTGGTGGCTCAGTCGATTAAGCATCCGACTCTTGATTTTGGCTTGGCTCATGATCCCAGGGTGGTGAGATCGAGCAACATGTTGGGCTCCATGCTGGGGTGTGGAGCTGCTTGAGATTCTCTCTCTCTCTCTCTCTCTCTCTCTCTCTCTGCCCCTTTTCCCCGCTTGCATGCTATCTCTAAAACTATATATATATACATATATATATATATATATATATATGTATATATATATACTATCAAGATATCAAAAGGCGTCAATGTAGTTATAGTAATTCCAAATCCGAGGGTATTATTCTGGATGTTGAAAAACATTTTTAATGTAAAAGGAGTTTACTATTCTTTTTTTTTTTTTTTAATGTCAATTTATTTTTGAGAAAGAGAGAGAGACAGAGTGCAAGCAGGGAGACAGAGAGAGAGGGAGACACAATCTGAAGCAGGATCCAGGCTCTGAGCTGTCAGCACAGAGCCTGATGGGGGGCTCGAACTCACAAACCATGAGATCATGACCTGAGCTGAAGTCAGATGCTTAACCAACTGAACCACCCAGGCACCCCTGGAGGAGTTTACCATTCTGCCTATTTTGTTTTAGCTACCATTTCTTGAGAGCAAGAAAGTCTGATGACAGCATTTCTGGACAATCATTTGTCTAAAGAGGCTGCACCATACCAAACATTTAGATTTCTAAAATTCTCATAAATAATACAATTTATATACACAATATGGTATCTAACATATATCATGTGCTTACTATAAATTATTATTTATCAGAACTGCTTGACTTTTGATGTGTCTCATGAAGACTGCATTTCTCTATGTCCAAAGTCTTGCTTCTTGGCCAGATTCCAAAATAAAATCTGGTCTATAAAGGAGATATGTTTCCTTTGGAGAGATCATCTTTTGGAAAGAACTTATTTAGCAAAATGCTAATCATAAAATTTCCAGTCATAATTTTTTAAACACAAAGTTTCTTCCCCTTCCCAGATAAAATTACACATCAAGTTTTCTGAGATTATCAGTGTTTTTGTAGTCTTTTTGAATCTGATCACATTAGATTGGATATTAAGAAATTTATTCCTATTGCTAAAGTAGTCTTTTGTCCTTCACTATTTGCCTATATTCTGAGATAAGAAGTTTAATTATTTTTGTCATATTTCTTTTTTTTTTAAGCTTATTTATTTTGAGAGAGAGAGTGCACACATGTGTATGCGTGCAGGGGAAGGGCAGAGAGAGACAGTGAGGGGGAATCCAAAGCAGGCTCTGCTCTGTCAGCACAGAGCCCAACACAGGCCTCAATCTCATGAACTGTAAGATCATGACCTGAACCCAAATCAAGAGTCCGATGCTTAACTGACTGAGCCACCCGCGCACCCCTATTTTTGTAATATTTTTGGACAATCCTTTGACTATACTATCTTGGACAAACCAAAATGTTTATTATAGCACCTATAATATATTAAGTACTTGATATAAAATACTTACCAGAACTTCTTGCCTTTTGACAAGGAGGTGGTGTGATGTCTGGTGACTTATGAGGATCATAATTCGTTACGTCCAAGAGTCTCCTTTCTTTGATAGATTCCCATATAAAATCTGGGTTTGTTATATGGATATGGTTCTTTTGGATAGAGTTCAGTTGATACTGGCTCAGAACATCAGCATTATCTAAGATTATATGTGTGCACTTAGAAAAAAAAAATAACCAAATCATTATGTACTTGTAAAAATAATATCTAAATATATTACTTGTATCTGTAATTTTCACCCTTAAAGAATCTTGAAGATAATTTGTAGTAATCATTCTCAGCTTTCTAAAACCCTTATAAATAATATGTTTTAGTTACATAAAAGGTAAAAAAAATCAAGGTTTTTTAAAAAATGTTTATTTTTGAGAGAGAGTGTGTGCACACAGGGGAGGGGCAGAGAGAGAGGGAGACAGAGGATCCAAAGCACATGCTGACAGTGCATGCAGGGCTCGAACTCATGAACCGTGAGATCAGTACTTGAGCCAAAGTCAGACACTTAACCAACTGAGCCACCCAGGTGCCCCCAAAATCAACAGGTTATTTTGAAAAAAATTTTAATGTTTTACTTATATTTGAGACAGAAAGAGAGAGAGACAGAGAGCAAGCAGGGGAGGGGCAGAGAGAGACAGAGACAGAATCTGAAGCAAGTTCCAGGCTCTGAGCTGTCTGCACAGAGCCTGACCCAGGGCTCGAATTAATGAGCCGTGAGACCACCACCTGAGCCAAAGTCAGACACTTAACTGACTGAGCCACCCAGGTGCCCCCACAGTTTTTAAAGAGTATGGATATGGGGTGCCTGAGTGGTCTGAGTCTGAGTGTCTGAGTGAGCATTCCACTCTTGATTTCAGCTCAGATCATGATACCAGGGTCATGGGATCAAGCCCCGCATTGGACTCCATGCTGAGTGTGGAGCTTTCTTAAGATTCTTTCTCTCCCTCTGCCCCTCTCCCTTGCTAGCGCTTGCCCTCTCTCACTCTCTCTCTCTCCAATAAAAACATAAAATTAAAATTAAAGTAAATAATAATAAAAAATTAAAAAATTAAAAATGTAAAAAATAAAGAGTATGGATATGAATGTACCACAATGGATTAACCAACCCTAGGGGTTATTTCCAAATTTTCACTCCTCTAAACAAAGTTGTGCTGAATATCTTCTTGTACACTTGTTTAATTATTTTCTTAAGAGTGGAATGGCAGATTCAAAAGGTATTCATTATTTATTTAATTTGCTAACTTGTAATTTTATTTATTTTTATTTTTTTAACTGTATTTTTTTTAACTTTTAACAAATGTTATTTTAGAGAGAAAGTATGAGCAGGGAAGAGGGGTAAAGGGGGGGAGAGGGAGGGAGGGGGGAGAGGGAGAGGGAGAGAGAGAGAGAGAGAGAGAGAGGGAGAATCTCAAGTAGGCTCCATGCTGAATATGGAGCCTGACACAGGGCTCAATCTCATGACCCTGGGATCATTACCCAAGCTGAAATCAAGAGTTGGATGCTCAACCAACTGAGCCAGTCAGGTGCCCCATTAAGTTGTAATTTTATTAATTTATTTTGCAATAAAGAGTATATGTACATTGTAGAAAATCTAAAAAGTACAGTAGTAATAATAATAATAAATTAACATATTCCCCACCATTGTTCCCAGTTACTCTCCCCAGCGGCACCTCATGTAACTTCTTGAGTATCCTTCCAGAGCTATTGTACACATAGGCAACACACATGTAAGCACACAGCCCTGTGTTTAGCCACAAATGGCAGCACCCTAAACATTCTGCTCTGAATGTGTTTTTCCACTTGGCAATTTACCTTGGAGCTCATTCCTCAACAATACACACCCAGCTGTCTCCTTGGTTATAATACCTGGTAAGCACATTTCAAAAATGTATGTACATTGACAACATAACTTTCAAAAAGGTTGCACTCAAAGTATGTGGGAAATTCCGAATAAGGAGAGACCATGATGCTATTCTTTATTCTTTACCCAGAAGATAAACTGAGAAGGTGTAACAGTCATGAATCATCCATCCACCCAAAGAAATGGTGAGATAAGCAAGTGAGGGAAACTGTATAAGGAAAGTATATGCAGTTCTGCTTAAACTGGAGGTAAATAGAGACATTCCGTTTCTGATAACCACAGGCAAACTACTTAAGTGCCAGAAAGCACCTAGCATCCCACTGGAGTTGAACATACTTCATAGAAAAACCACACTCGCTGGCAGCAAGCCCCGGGGATCTGGTCCAGGAAGGGGCCGGCTGAAGTCACCCATCAGTTCAGCAACACAGGAAGGAGCAACAGACAGGGGCAAGCCTGGCGTTTGGAAGCCTGGGATCCAATGACTTCAGACTTTAATTTCATTATGATGAAGTGTTTATAGAAGAAGAGGTTAGCCTTAATTATTTTTAAGATTTCATCCAGCTGCCAAAATTCTATATTTAAACTGTCAGGCCTACAATTCATTTCAAAAGAGGGAAGCTCCCTTCAGCTTTTAAATAAACAAAACAAGCAATACAAGCTGTATCACAAAGATCAGTCTGCAATGCATGTTTTCCTCTCTGTCCCTTACAGGTCACACTGTACAGGTGACACTCCAGGGTTGACAGACTGGTGAGTGATTACACAGAGAACCCTTTTCTCTAATGTTTACTTATTTATTTTGAGAGAGAGAAAGCATGCACTCACATGGGGGAGGGGCAGGGAGAGAGAGAGAGAGAGACAGAGACAGAGACAGAGACAGAGACAGAGAGAATCCCAAACAGGCTCCATGCCATCAGCGCAGACAGAGCCCAACGCAGGGCTCTACTTCACAAAACATGAGATCACGACCTGAGCTAAAATCAAGAGTCGGGCACTTAACCAACTGAGTCACCTGGGTGCCCCTGGATAGAGGGCTTTTTGCGAAACTCTGTACCCCATAACTTTTCTCCTTCGAGAATAGATTTGGCTGGTCTGAAATCATTTCTATTTATATCTTTGGCTGTGCTCTAATATCCTCAGATTCACAGGGCATGTAGGATTTCCCTACAGCTCACAGCAATGGAGAGAAGGTGGGATGATGGTCTTCCCTCCTCTGCCTTTCTCCAGTCCACTTCCTTGTTGGCAATGTCACAATTTCACCTGCTTTCGGTGACTTTCTCCTGCTGCCAATTTTCTCTGCTTACTCTTCTAACCATGACCCGCTCTCCCTTTTTTAAAAAATGTCTTAATCTTACTATTTTAAGATAAGCTCTACCTCCGATGTGGGGCTTGAGCTCAAGACCCCGAGTCAAGAGTCACATGCTCTACCCACTGAGCTATCCTGGCTCCCCAACCTACCCTCCCCTAATGCACAGTGTTTACCACACAGTTCTTACAAAATCTGCAAATACCTGAGGATTTAATAAAAAGGAAAATTTTCCACCATTCTCCTTAATGTCATTTTGTAGCTTTTTCTTCTGTTGACGAGGTAAGTGCTTGACTTTCAAACAGAAGGTACAATTTGCAAAGATCCCCACAGTCATCCTGTAGGAAAAAAAGTTTCAAGTCATAGTTTTAAAGGATTCTCTTCTCAGTGAATACAACTGACTGAATCTAGAATTGCTTTACATGCAAACTGCGGGAAGCTGGGCATTTTAAAAAGGCATTGCAATCACATTTAACCATAAAAATTGGACAGTCGTCAAACCTGCAATAAGTATATTAGTTTTAGAATCATTTCTAGTTTTTACGTCTGATATTATGACACCTGAAATACATTGGTATAGGTGCATAATATATAGCTAAATGAAAATGTACAGATTTTAGTTACAGATCAAGTGTGTGGTTTAAGAATATAGAAGCATTTATTTCTAAATTAAAAATACTATGTGATAATGAATCCATGGATATTTATATATAATTCTATAAAATCAAAGAGACCCATTAGTTATGTCGGTTTCCGTTAAGTCATTCTGGAGAAAAATTGAGCAATTAGTAACAAACATATACAATTTATGTTTAAAGGGAAAGATATCTGTATGTTAATTCAATTTCTTTTATTGTCACACTTTCCAAATTACATTAAAGATTACTCCTAAGAAAAATGAGCGTATTTTGACTTGAAAGAAATTTTATGGGTATTTAACAATAAACTAATAAATGGTGAGATACTGATTTAATTCACAGTAGCTATTTGTCAATTTTTTAAAACTGGAGTCATCTCTAACAGGTTCTCCCAAATAAGCTGATGTTTGGGGAAAGCGGCTCCCACGTCTGACCTCCGAGTGAGGCCGATAGTTGGCGGGCTCTAGGACCACGGGACGCCGCCAGTCTCCCAGGGCGCCTACGGGGGCCCAGCCTCCCGCCAGACCCAGAGCTCGGGGTTCCGGGTTTCTCCTTAAACTCCACCTCCCTCTCGAACGCCCAGTTCTCCCAGGCTGGAGTCCCCACTCCAGTCTCCTTCGATGAGCAATGGTGCCCATTTCTCAAGGCCCTAAATACCGCCTACGTGAGGACCACCCCTCATTTGGGACAAAATGCCCACTGCCTCCCCCATGTGTGCGCTTCAGGCACCCAGACTTACCAAGTCCGCAACCTAGGCCTTCCCCCTGTTCCCCTCTAGGCAAGTGGATGCCGGGTGCTGCTGGCCCCTCAAGCCACTGGGTGCTACCCTTGATTTCTCCCTGTCTTACCCCCTTCGGTGATCAGCAGCTCTTTCTCACCACCCCTAAGCATAAGTGGAACCTATCCACTTTCCCCGTCTCCGTCTCCGTTGTCACCCTGGCCCATGCCCCCATCAGTGGAGTCCTGACTCCTCTCCCCACTTCTGCTCCTCTCTGCTTCTAATCTCCACGCCGTAGCTGCAGAACTTTTTTTCTTAAAATTATGTTTCAAATGAAATTTAAGTTTCTTACTATGGTTCAAGGCCTGGCCACTCTCCCCACAGCCTCCTCCTGCACCTCTCTCTCACTCTGCCCTGGCCACACTGGCTTTTTTCTCCAGGTTGGCAAAAACCCCAAGTTGGGTCCTCAGGGCCTTCACACATGCTGTTCCTTCTCCCTGGGACTCTTCTCCCTATCCCCACCCTACACTTGTGTATCCTACCCAGGACCTAGTAGTATCTGTCCAGTAAACGAACAAAGGGGGTTCAAATTTTTTTCTTATGACATCTGGTTAAACTGAAGTCCCTTGATCTAATTCTGCCCTTCCATAGCATTAATATTTACTTACTTCCTGTGTATTGATTGCCTTTTATGTTTGAATTGGTTCATACTTGTCAGGGTTTGTAGATGGGAGAGCTGCCGATGGATACTGTGAAAGTTATCACACTATGTCATTCAGATTAATCTGTCTTGCTTTTAATCTCTGACAGTTAAAAAACAAACAAAACACTAAAACTCTCTAATGAATCTTTAAAAATTTTCAGAAAAGTCTCTATATAATGCATTCTGCCACTGTTGGACAGGGAAGGCTGGATGGGCGTGGCTGCTCGAATCCACCTCTCCAGATCTGTCCTGGGTGAGTTCTTAAGTCCTCTCACCTGGTCTTTAAAAAAATGTTTTCTTTTTTTTTTTTTTAATTTTTTTTTTAACGTTTATTTATTTTTGAGACAGAGAGAGACAGAGCATGAATGGGGCAGGGTCAGAGAGAGAGGGAGACACAGAATCCAAAACAGGCTCCAGGCTCTGAGCTGCCAGCACAGAGCTGATGTGGGGCTTGAACTCACGGACCGTGAGATCATGACCTGAGCCGAAGTCGGACACTCGACCAACTGAGCCACCCAGGCGCCCCCCCAAAAATGTTTTCTAATAGAAAGTCATTCGTGCTCATCTTAGAAAATGTGGAAAATTCAGGGGCGCCTGGGTGACTCAGTCGGTTAAGCGTCCGACTTCGGCTCAGGTCATGATCTCGTGGTTCGTGAGTTCAAGCCCCACATCAGCTCTGTGCTGACAGCTCAGAGCCTGGAGCCTGTTTCGGATTCTGTGTCTCCCTCTCTCTCTCTGACCCTCCCCCATTCATGCTCTGTCTCTCTCTGTCTCAAAAATAAATAAACGTTAAAAAAAAAAAAAAAGAAAATGTGGAAAATTCAGAACTACATAACAGCAAAATAATTTCAAAACATAGAGGTCATGTTAACAATTTCTTTTGCTTTTTCTTCCAGGTTTTTTTTTCTACGTGTATGTACTGTAATTGACTATTTTATTATCAAAATTGAAATCATACCATATTCACAATACTTATCTTGCATTATGGCAGCATTTTGTCATTAGCATTAAATCATTAAACATTCTTGGAAAACATTTTTAACAGAGACTATCTGAGATATGTATCATAAATGAACTATTTCTATATTGCTGGGCAAGTAAATTGTTTCTAATTTTTGGCATCAAAACCAAAGCTAAAATGTATATCCCTATATGTAAATCTTTGTTTGTAACTCCCATGATTGTCTTAGAGAACAGACCTAAAATCCTAAACAATACTGAGTCAGAGTTCAAGTAATTTTTATTCTTGTTAATTTATATTTAGCTTAAATTGTATTACTTTTCAGTTTTGCCTAAAGTTCTTAGGAAATTACTATGAATTTGTCTTTATAGAAATAACTTCTCCCCCAAAGTAGGTTAAACAGTACAAAGAAAAATAAAGAGCACATACAGTGATGGAAATGTTCGAAGGTAGATTATGGTGATGATGCACAATTTGGTAACTTTATTAAAAATCTTTGAATCATGCCATTAAAATGGGTGAAATTAATGGTATATAACTTATATGTCTGTAAAGTTGTTTTAAAAAAGTACCTACGAGGGGCGCCTGGGTGGCTCAGTCGGTTGGGCATCCAACTTCGGCTCAGGTCATGATGTCACAGTCCGTCAGTCTGAGCCCTGCGTCAGGCTCTGTGCTGACAGCTCAGAGCCTGGAGCTTGCTTCGAATTCTGTGTCTCCCTCTCTCTCTGATCCTCCCCTGCTCATGCTCTGTCTCTCTGTGTCTCAAAAATGAATAAAAACATTAAAAAAAATTTTAAAGTACCTATGATCCCTCTATCGGGAAATAACTCCACTGTTGATATTTTGATATTTCTTTCAATATCTTTGATATTATTCTTTCCTGTATCAATATATTTTACAAATTATTTTTATAAAAATATATATTTATGAATATTATTTATTGTATTTTATAGTGCTTCTTTTATCTAACTTAATAAAATGTTTTTTAGATGTTTATTTTTGAAAGAGAGAGAGAGAGAGAGAGCGAGCCTGAGTGTATGGGCAGGCAAGGGGCAGAGAGAGAGGGAATCTGAAGCTAGCTCCAGGCTCTGAGCTGCCAGCACAGGGTCTGACACAGGGCTCAAACCTAGAACCGCGAGATCATTACCTGAGCCAAAGTCTAACGCTTAACTTACTGAGCCACCTTGTAATGAGAATTTGCCCATATCACTAAATATTCTTTGAAAATATTTGTAGTGTCTATGTGTAATTTAACTTTTCCCCAAGTCATCAGATATTTGGTTAGTGAAAATTATTCATTAGAAAATACACTTTGAAGAAAATGTTTTAAACTTGTTACATAGATATTTTTTAGCCTTTATTTTGGTGTAAAATGGACCTAACACAAAATTTACCATTTTAACCATTCTTAAGCGTACAGCTCAGTGGCATTAAGTACATTCACCATTTTGTGAAATCAAAGTATAAACAAACATTAAAAAATTTTTTTTAATGTTTATGTATTTTTGAGAGAGAGAGAGAGAGAGAGAGAGAGAGAGAGAGAGCATGAGTGGGGGAGGAGCAGAAAGAGAGGGAGACAAACAGAATTCGAAGCAGGCTCCAGGCTCTGAGCTGCCAGCACAGAGCCCGAAGGGAACTCACACACTGTGAGATCATGACCTGAGCCAAAGTTGGACGCTCTACCGACTGAGCCACCCAGGCACCCCTAAACAAACATTTTATCAAACTCTGGCCCATTCTTAGCAGCTGGGGCCACAGAGGAGGTAGAGAAACAGACTCTAAGTTCTATGCAATCTCAAATCAGGCCTTGACTTCTGTCTTCCTACAGATTGTATGTGGTGTCTCTCTGCAATGTGTGGCCTCTCCTGGCTAGCAGCTCTCCCAAGAGACATGGGCCACCAGTCTCTCCCTGCTTTCCAAGCTTTTCCTAAACAACAGTCAGCATCTCTGCATATTTTTACCAGGGCCTACTACATACATATGAGATCTCTGAGTGCCTTCCATCCATCAGGCCCTGTGTTAGGGACACAGGACTAGAGCATACATCTCCAGCAACTGAGAAATTTCCTGAGCAACTCCTCCCAAATTCCAGCTACTCTACCCAAAAACCAGTGGTGCAGTTGGAAGCAAGAGGCTTACTGCCTTGCATTTTCATGTCTTTACAAATGGCATTTCTTCCTCTTTGAAAGCCTCAGTATCTCCCTAGACAGTGGCTCTTTCTGGAACCCTTCTCCCTCTGATTTGCTGCCCTGCTCTGGCCCTCTCAACAACCCTACAGACTGGCAGCTTTCATCACACATCTGTGGATAATCATTGGCTGTTCTCCACTCTTAATCAATTTCTCTACGAGGATCAATGCTATTTGAGGGGCTGTGCCTTGTTTATCTTTATATCCCTAGAATCTAGCTCACTTTTGGTACACAGTAGGCATTCAATAAATGTCTGCTTACTAAAAAGTCTTTCATGCATCAATTAAAGCCTAGGATTATAGAAAAGACTTCTATTTCTAATTATTTGCATATTTGGACCCGCACTGCATCAATACCACACTCCCCTAGTGGGACTAATAAACCCCTAAAAAGCAAAGACCACCTACTTTGGTACTGCTTCTATTCCCATGGAATATCATACCTCTAAGCACACAGACAGAACGTAAATAAATGTTTACTGCATAAACGATCAAGTCAAATGTACCTAAAAAATCCACAACACACACATATTGAGAGTGAATCCTCCTTTTTCACAATACTGCACTTTAAATATTTTTATGTTTATTGTTATTTTGCAATCCAGAATCGAAAGGTTGAACACTCAGCAAAGCCTTGTTATTCTAGAAGCTGACGTCTACCTACTCAGTCCTCTGGATGAGTCATTCGGCATTCCCTGCAGGAAATATTTAACGGATTTCCAAGTTTTCAACTTTGATCTTCAACATAAACATTAAATACTTCTATCACGGTGTTCCTAATTATGAAGTCGGATTACATTCCCTGCTTATTCACCAAAATACTGTATTTTTATGAAAAGTTTCCTTTGATACCTAACTTGAAGAAGAAAGGCTGTCTGCATACGGGAAACAAGAAGCATTGAGTTCTACTGCGATCTGTTCACCCCCCCCCCCAGAACCCCCCCCCCCCCCCCCCCCCCCGCTCTGAGGGCCAGCTCCCCGTGGAGGCCCCACCTGTGTCCTGTCACCTGGGCCCGCGACTCGCACGAGAACACTCCAACCCCTCCCCCCCGGGGGGCGCGCGCTGCAGTAGCCAGGGCTGGGAGGACAACTGCGAAACCACGGGCAGCCGCGGCGTCGACACGACCACCTTCAGGCCTAGACTACAGGACCACCCGGAGGGCGGCGGGCCTGCGCCGGGCCGGGTCGGCCACCCAGGGGCGCCAACGCACCTGCCAGGGAATCCCGCCCACTCTGCACGCCCCCGGCTCCTGGTGCTCCCGGATTCCGACGTCCCCGCAGCCGCCGTTCTCGGCTACCAGCGCTCCTGCCGGGATTGCTTCCGGATTCCGGATTCCCGGCTCCAGGCTCCGGCGCTGAACCGGGGTGCGGCAGCCAAGCCCAGCCAGGGAGAACGCTGCCGGAAGCCCGCCCTTGGCTGCCTCCCAAGGCCGCGCCCCCGAGGACCTAGGGCTCCCAGCCTGAAGATTGCGGGCGGTCGCCCAGGAGTGAGGCGTTGGGCTCGGGTAGGGTTTCTCTTCCTGGATCGGATTGAGGGTTCCGCATTTTTTCAGTTTCATTTTTTCGTCAGGATTTGGCAGTGAGGGTAACTCCAAAGTTGCAGTTTGGTGAAAGTGGGTGGTTGGTGCTGTCATTTAACTGAGAAGTGAGAGTAATTACTGGGAACAGAAGAGAAGCAAATTTCGGGAGGGTGTGAGATTGGAGGAGCAAAAGGGTAAGATAATGAAACTTAGTTTAGGACTTCCTGAGTTTGAAGCTTGTGGTAGTGTTCTCACGGAGGTATAAATATATACCTGCCATTCCGGAGAAGTGGGGGCTGAGATTCATCGAGTAGGGGGTAAAATAATAGGAAAACAATAAAATTCACCAGCTACTGAATTAAATGAGAAGAGAAAAGATGTAGAGAGGGTGTGGGTTTGAATCCAGACTCTACTATTTATTACTCGGGATTGCCAACAAGGTACTTTACTGGGACCTCCATTTCCTTTGTCTTTTGTAATGTTTCTTTATTTTGAGAGAGAGAGAGAGAGAGCGCGCGCACATCCATACTTGTGTGCACAGGGGAGGGACAGAGAGAGAATCCCAAGCAGGCTCCATGCTGTCAGCACAGAGCCCAACAAGAGGCTGGATCTCACAAACTGAGATCGTGTGATCTGAGCCAAAACCAACAGCCAGATGCTTAACTGACTGAACCACCCAGGCGCCCCATCATTACCTTACAGAGTGGTATATGAATCAGCTTAGGTGACATTAAGCAAAACTGGTATAATAGGGAGTCCCAGGGCCCATCCTTCCCCAAGAACATTTTAAAAAACGAGACGAAAACTCAGAAACCACCTTATCTTAACCCAGACAATAGTCAAAAGTTGACAGCAAACAAGCAGATGTGTAACCAGGAGAAAGGCGGAGGAAACAAGGTAGGAGGTTCTTACATGTTTTAACCCATTCCGCTCCCTTTGCCAGCCCTCATTCCCAGTGTAGATAATCTGGTTCTGGAGGGAGCAGAGCAGAGCAGACTTTGTCCTAAGGAATTATGTTTGTCTCTTTTGACCTGTCTGGGGGTTCCGTGAAGGACTGATACAATGGGCTTGCCTTTGTTTCCCCTAACTCAAACTTTCTCAGGGCAGATAAATAGCTACTTTGGGCACGCACCTCCAAAACACTGAAAGGCAAGTGAGCAAACTTGCTGCATGGGACAACAAATCCCAACAAACAGTTAGTAGAAAGTACAGACAGGCTGAAGGCCTGGGAGGAAAAGCATGAGAGGAACAGCCAGGAATGAGATTTCCTAGAGGAATAAGGGCTTTGAAAAGCTGGGTACACAGGTGCATCTAGAAAGCTCACACATGCCCAGGACTCATGCTCAGAAGAGACTTAAGAACACCATAAGTTTCCATTTCTGGCTGATCTTTAGGCTGCCTAATGCTGATGAGAGCAAAAGGCAAGCTGAGAGCAAAATGCAAACTGACTCCCCACAACCCCCCTCCTCCTTAAGGCGGATATGTGTAACAATTCCTTAAGCACTGGTGACTGCTTAAGAACAAAGGAAGGGGAGAAACAAATGGTCAACTGGTCAAGATTGCAGCCATGCAGAATGTGAAACTCCACTATAGTTTGTAAATCTTAATGATTTACAAGAAAAAGTCTTTTTCCTTTAATTTTTTTCAGTGTTTATTTTTGAGAGAGAGAGAGTGGGCGTGGGGAAGGGGCAGAGACAGAGACAGAATCTGAAGCAGGCTCCAGGCTATAAGCTGTCAGCACACAGCCCTACACAGAGCTTGAACTCATGAACTGGGAGATCAAGACCTGAGCCATAGTCGGACACTTAACTGACTGAGCCACCCAGGAGCCCCTTTTTTTTCTTTTTAAAATAGGTTTCATGCCCTGCGTGGAGCCCAATGCAGGGCATTAACTCAAAACCCTTAGATCAAAACCTGAACTGAGATCAAGAGTCAGACACTTAACTGACTGAGCCACCCTGGTGCCCCAAGAAAAACACAGTCAGATCTCCAGGAACCTATAGATGCAATTTCCTGGAGCCCTAATGTCACCTTCCCCTCCATAGGATAGAAAACGCATATAATCAGTCACTCCTCACAATCACAATGGAGATCTTTCTGCCCACAGTTTCTGTCCCCATGCTATAATAAAAACACCTTTTTGCACTGTAAAACATCTTTATTATTATTATTATTATTGTTATTTGAGAGAGAGAGAAAGCACACTATTGGGGGACAGGGGCAAAAGAAGAGAGAGAATCTTATGCAGGCTCCATGCTAAGCATGGAGCTGGACGCAGAGCTTGATCCCATGACCCTGGGATCGTGACCTGAGCTGAAATCAAGAGTCAGATGCTCAACAGACTGAGCCACCCAGGCACCCCTGCACCATAAAACATCTTAAGAATTCTTTCTTGACCATTGAGCTCCACCATCCAGCATCAGACACAAAATAAACCTTTTAGAATTTCTGGGGAAAAAAAATAAATATAAGTCAAAACTGGTTACAAGAGGGAAGCCTGGGTGTCTCAGTCGGTTAAGTGTCTGACTTTGGCTTGGGTCATGATCTCATGGCTTGTGAGTTTGAGTCCTGCATCGGGCTCTGTGTTGACAGCTCAGAGCCTGGAGCCTGCTTCAGATTCTCTGTCTCCCTCTCTCTGCCCCTCCCTTTCTCAAATATAAATAAACATTACAAAATTGTTATAAGAAGCAAAGAACATTATATATTAATAAATGAGTCAATACATTAAAAAATAGAACATTTATAAATATATTTTCTAACAACAGAGCCCCAAAATATCTGAAGTAAACACTGATGAAGGGGGGAAATAAGATAGTTCTAAAATAATAGTTGAAGACTTCAATACCCAATTTCACTATTTGATATAACTAGAAAGAAGATTAATGAAGAAATAGACACTATAAACCAATAAGACCTAAAGGACAAATATACAGGGGCGCCTGGGTGGCTCTGTCGGTTGAGCGTCCAACTTCGGCTCAGGTCATGATCTCGTGGTTTGTGGGTTCGGGCCCCGTGTTGGGTTCTGTGCTGACAGCTCAGAGCCTGGAGCCTGCTTCCAATTCTGTGTCTCCCTCTCTCTCTCTACCCTTCCCCTGCTCATGTTCTGTCTCTCTCTCTCTGTGAAAAATAAATAAACATAAAAAAAATTAAAAAAAAGACAAATATAGAATACTTCATACAATAATTGCATAATACATATTCTTTTAAAAGAACACAAAACTAGGATAGACCATGTGTAAAGCCACAAAGCAATTTTTGGTAAATTTAAATAACTGAAATCATACAAAGTACTTTCTCTGACTTCAGTGGAATGAAGCTAGAAATTAGTAACAGAAAAAAAAAAAACACTGGAAAAATAGCAAATATGTGGAAATCAAACAAAACACACTTAACCTGTGGGTCAAAGAGGAAATCACAAGGGTAATTCGAAAATACTTTGAGATGAGTTAAAACAAAAACATATCATACTAAAACTCATGGGATGTGGTGAAAGTGTTCAGAAGAAATTTATTGCTGTAAATGCCTATATGAAAAAAGCAGGGAGATCCCAAGCTAACAACCCAAATTACACCTAAAAGAACTAGAAAAAAAAAAAAAAGAACAAATTAAACCCAAGGTCAGCAGAAGGAAATAATAATGATCAGAACAGAGGTATATGAAATGGTGAATAGAAAAATAGAATTAATGAAATAAAAAGTTGGTTTTTGAAAAGATCAACAAAACTGACAAAATTTTAGACTGACAAAGAAAAAAGAGGGAGCTTAAATTACTAAAATCAGAAATGTAAATGGGGACATTATTATTGACCTTATAGAAATAGGTTTATAAGAGAATCTGCAAACAATTGTACATCAACAAATTAGATAACCTAGATAAAATGGAGAAACTCCTAGAACACTCTTAACTACCACCACTTGCTCAGGAAGAAATAGAAAATCTGAATAGATATTGAGTAATCAAAAACCACCCGACAAAGAAAAGCAGCCCAGAATCAGCTGGCTTCACTGGTGAATTCTACTAAATAGTCAAAGAAGAAGTTCCTATGCCTGACACATAGGAACTACTCAATATTTTAAGGAATGGGCAATGGAACACATGTGGAAGTTTTTGGATAGCCCTGCCTATTGTAGTTAATGTAATTTTTAGGATATGCAAATCACTGGTAATTTTCATATTTGTGGAAAGTAAATGTGCTAGTTTAAAAATGTGTAGGGGCACCTGGTGGCTCAGTTGGTTAAGCATCTGACTTTGGCTCAGGTTGTGATCTCAAGGTTCATGAATTTGAGCCCCACATCGGGCTGTCTGCTGTCAGCACAGAGCCCCCCTTGGATCCCCCGTCTCCCTCTCTGCCCCTCCCCAGCTCGCATGCTCTCTCTCTCAAATACAAAAAAATGTGCAATAAAAACCTGTAGAATGCTTTGAAACCATCAGACAATTAAATAAAAACCTTAATTATTGTTATTTTCAAGAAGAGGGTAAAATAAAAATATAGGTGTGACAAGTATCATAGTATTGCTCTGCTGTGATTATAGCAATGATTCAGGCTACTATTCCCCTTTCCTGTGTATTCAACATTATGGCTCAGGCATTCTAGAATGTAGTAGATGTGATAATCCCTTTGTTACTTAGACTCACAGGTTTCCATAATCTTTTGCTGCAATCCAATGCACCAGCAATAGTTTTATCTTTATTAAAACAACAAGGTTTTTTAAAAAGCTGTTCTTTTGGCATCCAACATGGTTGATGGAAACTTCTTTACTGCAATAAAATTCCAGAAATCCGAGTTTGGGAACTGGTAAGGAATTCCCTCTCTTCCCCATAGGTGAAGTGGGCCATGGGTTTTCTTGCTTTTGCCTGGAAACTACTTGAATCTCTTCAGTATTACCTCTAACCTGCTAGAGTCATCCTTTCTAGCCTGGATGATTCCAGCATGGGGATCACCCCTTGATCAGGCCTGCAATTCTATCCTCTCTTGACAGAGAAGTTACTACTATTACTAGCCCAGCAATGAAGGATTTTCAACTCTCTGAACATCTTTCATAGCCAGATCAGCTGTGTTAAAATATTATTCCCAATAACTTGAGAATAACATGGTATCAATTTGTATTTTACAAAACCGTTTGACATGACCTGGAGAGCTGGGCCTGGCAAACAAAGTGAGTTCATCGAGTTGAAATCATGACAAGGATGGAAGCACCTTGACGGACATGTTTGTGGTACAGATTTTCGTGATAGTTTTATGGGTGAATACTTACCTCCAAAACTCATCAAGTTATATACATTAAATATGTATAGCTTTTTGTATGTCAATCATACCTCAAAAAATGGTTTCTTAAAAAGTGCAAACACCTCCTGCTCATTAAATTTGACAAGATGTTATGCTGTTTTTATATAACGTTTTAAATTAATCTTCTTGATGATTCTGTGAGGTAGGCATTGTTATCATCCCCGTTTTGCAGATGAGAAGACTGAGTTTCTCAACGGTGCAGTACTGAAGACTACAAAGCACTTTGTAAGTCCTCAAGGTAGGATCTGATCCCAGGAATGCCTGATTTCAAAGCATGGGCTCTTAATCATTTTATTATAGTGTCCGCCTCCTCTTATGATGGCATAAAGGATGGTATCAGAATGCATAATTTGTGGTTGAACCCCCTGGATGGGAGCTCTTAGTCTAATTTCTCTCCACATCAATACTGAAGATGCAACAAGATAGCTGATGAGGGTGAATCTTCCACTGCGTGGCACAACAGAAGTTGGAAGTTTCTCCCCTCTACCCCTCCCACCTTGTGACGGATTCTGAGGACACTTCACACTCAGTGGGCAGTTTTGAGAATTGCCTGGGCTATAGATGAACATTTAGGTATTAGAACCTTAATTTAACAACCGATTAGGACTTGAGTGTGGTAACAGTCTTATTTTTATTCAGCCAGCAAGCAATATGGTACTACATACCACATTGGAATAAGAATATAGCAATAAAATACAGGCACAAAATTAGAGGATATTGTGACTATCTTAAAAGACACACAACATTTTAAGAGAAACAACGAACCTTTGGGCATGCTTTTTCAAGCCAAAGGACTGTTACAAATGAAGATGAGAGTTTGGATCCTCACAAGGCATCTTAAATAGTTTTGTGATCTTGGAAGTCTTGGGATTTGGTTTCATCCATAATGAAAAAAAGAGAAAAAAGCAAATCCAAAACCTTGCTTTAGGGAAAGTCTATTTTTGAGGGTGGAAGCAAAACAATTTTGGGGGGCAAATTTCTGCGAAAGTGTTTTTTTAATTATCTTTAACCAGTGGTAGTTTATTTCAGTGATTACACTGGTTGTTATAAATGGCACTTTATTTGACCTTTTTTTTTTTTTTTTTTTACAAATTTCACTTGGCTTACTGGTGTTTAATTAAACAGA
The DNA here is from genome assembly GCF_023721935.1 of Panthera uncia. Lineage (NCBI taxonomy): Eukaryota > Metazoa > Chordata > Mammalia > Carnivora > Felidae > Panthera > Panthera uncia. Next base: position 503,369 of record NW_026057576.1, on the reverse strand, counting down.
CATGAAGCCCGGTAGTGTAGGCTACGGTAAGTTGCACCGCATTGTTCTCTACCTACACAACCCTCTGTGGTGGCAATAAGGAAAACATTTTCTGAATTTTGCACTTTCAGTGTTTAAAATAAAGAGTTTTAACATCTAATGGCCACACACAGCCAAACCATGTATTAGCTGTACGAGAAATGATGAGTGATGACTATTTTTGGAGTGAATTCTCACCCGTTTACCTTGGTCTGGTGAGTGCCTGTGAGCACTGTCACACCCAGCCAAATCGGAAAACAAAATAGACGGACGTTAAACAAAAAGCACCTCCCCCGCGCCCATCACCTCTAAAAGCACTGGTCTGTAGGTTGTTAGCTCTGAATCTCTAGGTTCCCAGCTTTTCTCTGAACGCGGCGATCGACTTCTCGTTAAGGCGCTATCCCTAGTTTCCAAGGCGGGACTGGGGTTGGGGGCGGGCTAGCTCTGCCCAGGAAGTTCTCTTTAAGAACGGTTTTTTTTTTCCCTCCCGCCCAGCAGCCCGCCTACTCCAGCCACTAGCCCCGCGGCCCAGGCGGAAGGCGCCTCTCAGTGAGACCCTAGGTAACGTCCGTCCCTGAGAGACCGCCGGGAGTGGTAGTTTACGTGGGTTTCTCCCGTGCCCCCGCGCAAGCGCCGAGGGGGCCGGTGGAAACTACATTTCCCAGGAGCCCTCGGATCAGGGGCGGAGCCGGACTTGGGGGCGGGGCTCCGGCCGGAGGTGCTGGTTGTGGCGGCTCATTCATAAATGCAGTGGCGATTTTCGCTGTGGTGTGAGTGGACTGAGAGGCCAGAGGACTGCGGCGCGGTAATGTGTGGGCAGAGGAGCGGGGGAGCTAGTGTGTTTGTCGCCCTGCGCCTAAGAGTGCTGGCGGTGCGTGGGAGGGATCTGCTCCGGCCTCAGCGCTGGCTCAGCTGGGCGCCAAGCGAGCGGGACGCTCGCCGGCCGTGCGACGGTGGCCAACACTTCTGTGGCCGTCCCAGCTTAACGCTGTTTTTGTGGCGAGCCTTCTTTTCAGGGACTCTCACCGCCTGTGGTTTGGGCTTTACTTCAAACAGCTGTTCAGAGGCGCGGGGGACACAGTGGGTTCGAGAAAGTGTAAAGTTGGTTTGCTTTCTGTCCTTACGTAGGCCCGTCATCACCCTAGTCCTCCTTGTCTTTCAAAGCTTTGCTGTGCATTCGTGGCGTTCGAGGACTTGTATTTGGGAGACTGTTAAATCACCTCCCTAACCAACTAGTTATACGGTCTGAGGATGGCTTTGAGTTAACTGTTTGTATCCACTTTTCCCCTCAGAATGCAGAAAATGTATCCCCCCAGACTGCTTTAAGAACGTTTACATAGCAGTCTTTGGAGGTTGCAAGGCTGTCCGCTTGTTTCAAACAGATTTTAATGTCTAGAAAATCCTAGTCCACATACTAACCCTTGGTAGACATTTTGCTATATTATATATATGTATGTTCCCTTTAGCAAGGCCTTCCCAGCAATAAATAGCAGATGAAGTGAAACTACTTTTATTCATGCTGACAGTAAATATACTTTGAAGATCATAGTCACGAAGTTGAAAGGAAGGAACAGAGGTGCTGAGTGTGGGAAGACGCAGATGCCTTGAATGCTGCAGCACAAGGGGACTTGGGCTTGTCAGTCTAGTAGGGAACTTCTCTAGTTTTCAATGTTACAGAATAACCTTGTAGCTTGTGTCTCTAAATTCGGATTTCAGAAGTTTCCTGCTAAAGTCACTTCAGTTTAACAAAGATTACCTGGCTGGTTTTGATGAAATGTTGGTCCTTTTTCAAAAGGCGTCATCTCAAAAATAATTAGAATTACTTCGCTTAGAACAGAGTTTCAAAAATTATTCAGGAATAGCAGATATTAAGTAATCTTCCCTAATCTTAAGTGTACTATCCAAATGTATACACCAGAGTAATCCCCGCTAGTTAAAGATAATAAGACTCCCTATCGTCCCCAAAGGCAGAAGCCGCTTCTCAGTCAATGATGCCAACCCCCAGCTTCCTAGATAACCATGAGTCTGACTTCTGTACCTATACATTTATTTTGCCTGTTCTTGAACTTCATATTAAATGGGAACATACAGGTGTGAATTTGTTGAGAGTTGGACTCAACATTACTCATCTGTGTTGTCTGTAGCAACAGTTCCTTTTTTTCTTTCTCTCTCTTTTTTTAAATTTTTTTTTCAACTTTTTTTTTTTTTTTTTTTTTTAATTTTTGGGACAGAGAGAGACAGAGCATGAACGGGGGAGGGGCAGAGAGAGAGGGAGACACAGAATCGGAAACAGGCTCCAGGCTCTGAGCCATCAGCCCAGAGCCTGACGCGGGGCTCGAACTCACGGACCGCGAGATCGTGACCTGAGCTGAAGTCGGACGCTTAACCGACTGCGCCACCCAGGCGCCCCTCTCTCTCTTTTTTTAATGTCTCAGTAGCTGTGGTTCTCAAAAGTGGTAAAAAGCACACCGCCACTTTGGTCTTTGCTTATTGAGTAGTTTGCGAGCAGTCGTTTTGTCTTCTATTTGGACAGTTGTACAAACTGGTGATTCACAGCGTTTGTACCTAACGCACTGAGGAGTTTTAACAGCTCGACTCATGACGCTGTTTCAGGGTTGTGCTTCAGAAGATGGAGGACAAGTATTTTCAGCGTAGGTCGCTGAGTGCAGTGAAGCAACAAGGGAAACAGCAGTCACTTGACTTAAAATTCCATTAAATCCGGTTTTGATAAAGTGACACCATCTGTCTTTCAGTTCGTCAGTCATACTGAGTACTTTCAAGTGCCGAATAGTGGCTACCAGAATGGACAGCACAGGTCCAGGTAACCTTGCTTTCCTGTCTTTATCTCTTGCACACTGCTCTGCACTTTGCCTTTGTCAACTTAACAATGTGTCTTGGGTATTCCAAGACGGCCATATCAGTCAGTACCTGGTCTTGCTTGTTCTGTTCGGTCGCATAATATAAAAGCCATAATTAGTCGGTCCCCTCTTGATAGACATTTAAGTTAATCTCGGTTTGTTACAAACGTGAGCTTGTGCCAATATAGCACACAATGCCTAGATGTGAAATTGCTAAGTCAGAGTTTCTGTGCATTTACGATTTGGATAGATAGTGTCAAATTGCCCTTCAAAAGGTTTTACCAGTTTACATTCCCAAATGACGCTTTATGGAAGATTTCTTTTCCACACTGGGGTTTATCAGTTTTTTAGTTTTTGCCAACCTGGTATGTGGAAACTGGTATGTCATTACTGTTTTAATTTCTGTTCCACTTGAGTGAGTATGAGCATATTGTAATGTTTGTGCATCTATATTTCTTTTTCTGCTTGTATCTTTTTTTTTTTTTCAGACACTAGGTACAAAGCTAAATAAATACATGTATGCCTCCAAATTGCCATTTTTCATTTCCTTTTGTATTATATTGATAAAGTTAAAATCTAGAATTGTGTCTGAAAAATAATGTGAAACGTCATTTCGCTTTGGTACTAGATTTTCTCACCCCTCACTTCAGAGACATGGCTATACTAATTCTCTCCTCTGTCCATCCTCATTAGCCTACAGACATGCTTTTATTTCTCCTGTCTTAAAAAATCATTCTTCACCATGCTTCCCTGTACAGCCACCGTTCCATTTATTTCCTTCCCTTTATAACAGAACTCCTGGGAAGAGTTAGCTGTCCTTAATTTCTCATTCTTTCATGTATTTCCTCCATTTAAGCTTTGGCAGCATCCCTCTCCCTTCCAGCTGCTCTCATCAAAGTTATCATGACCTTTACGTTGCTCAATTCCAAGATCAGTTCTCAGTTCTCACCCTTCGTCTGTTAACAGCATTTAACACGTCTCTTTCTTCCTTGAAACACTTTTTTCACTTGGTCTCCAGGACACTACGTTCTACATCTTCTCTTTTTTGTACCCTCAGTCACTTAGTGATCTCGCCCAGTGTCAAGGCCTTAAATAACATCTATATCTTGATTCTGTCAGCAAGGAACTTAGGTTTTTGATTCACTCAATTTGGATATTTTTAAGACTTAAAAAAAAAAAACAAACCACGTAACTTCTTGCGCAGTTGCTTTGCTGATTAAGTCTTTTGAATTTGAAATATCCAGTAGATTTTTGTGCTGGTTCGCGGTTTGGGTAGAACAGCTTTAACCGATGTTTTTTGTTGGCATCTTCTTTCTACAGGCTTTGGAAATTAATAGCAGTTCCAGCTTGTATATTATTTAAATATAATAGTGTCGTTGGACTAAAATGTTCCTGATGCCAGCCTCTTCAGAGTTAAATAGTGGGCAGAGCTTCCTAACCCAGTGGATGACCAATCCTTCTCGGGCTGGGGTCATATTAAATCGTGGATTTCCTATTTTGGAAGCAGACGAAGAGCAGCAAGCAAGTGTGGACACTTCTACCAGCTTTCCTGTTAAAGCCACTCATTTTTCAAATAGCTTCACCTTTATAAGTGAAGAAGATTCACTTCATGAAGAACAGAAGTTGGACTCTAACAGCCCTTATAAACTACAATCAAATAAGTCTGAAACACATGCAGTGTTTCCTTTAACTAAAGAGGAACCACAAATAGTGGCATGTCAGGGTGCTCCTGGACCCTGGGAAGATAACAAAAATGACATTGTCTCAGATCTTTCAAGTGAATGCAAAGAAGTGCCTTATAAAGACCCACTTTTTAAAAAGCTTGAACAGGTACAACAGGATTTGGCCTAATGTATTTGCATTATTGCAAGTTTCTGTTGATGAACAGTTTCTTCCCCTTGCCTGGGAAATCCTCAAAATACCAAATTTTGCCTTTTATCTAATGTGAAACATTAACACAGGTTTGATATGTAACATACAACACTTGAGATAACAATGTCTTTTAAGTTTCTGCTTCGTTTGGCAAAAACTGAATTGGAAATGGCTGATTAGATATTAAAGGGGAAAAGTTGATCATAAATGTACTGATACCTATCGTATTGTAAGAATCTACAGATTCAAATGACTTTTTCTGTTTCTATGTTTCCTTCATAAAAAATAGGATTTTAGAGTTTGGGTGGCAGATGTAGTTACTTAGGGATCACTCTTTGAAACTCTGTATTAGAGATGATACGAAAAGGGAGATGAGAGGGGTTAAGATAAATGTAAGGAGCAAAGATCCCTAAAGAAATGTAATGTTAGTTTAATCAAGTTTTATGTTTAAAAAGCTGAAAGAAGTACAACAGAAGAAGCAGGAACAGCTGAGGAGGCAGCATTTCGAGCAACTACAGAGACTTCTGGAAGAACAAGAGAAGCTGCTCACTACTGTGTCTGGGCACCAACCACTTCCAGGTACTTTGTGCTTACACAGAGCCTTCAGTCAGCTCAACAGTGAACACTGACATTTCTCACCTTTAGTTGTTTGACAGGTTTTTTCTACCATTACTCTATCATATGTGGTGAACCCCAGTTTCTTTAGGGGCCTTGCAGATAACTATGAAATGGTGGTGGTGTTATATGATTGGGACAGGTGGGAGCTGGGCCATTCTGGAGCATGTGTGCCCTGCTTAACGGCAGTCATATTTATTTATAAAATAAAAGTTTAAAGATTTTTAATTTTTTTTTAACATTTACTTATTTTTGAGAGACAGAGCATGAGTGAGGGAGGGGCAGAGAGAGAGAGGGAGGGGCAGAGAGAGAGAGGGAGGGGCAGAGAGAGAGAGGGAG
>NW_026057576.1:450976-497657 GCF_023721935.1 Panthera uncia | reverse complement strand
GAGGGAGGGGCAGAGAGAGAGAGGGAGGGGCAGAGAGAGAGAGGGAGACACAGAATCCAAAGCAGGCTCCAGGCTCTGAGTTGTCAGCACAGAGCCCGATGCGGAGTTTGAACCCATGAACCGTGAAATCATGACCTGAGCCTGAAGTCGGACGCTTAACTGACTGAGCCACCCAGGTACCCCTAAGGATTTTTTTTAATGTTTATTTATTTTAGAGAGAGAGAGGGAGTGAGAGAGCAGATGAGTGGGGAGAGGGGGAAAGGCAGAGAGAGAGAGAGAGAGAGAGAGAGGGACAGAGGATCCAAAGTGGGTTCTGTGCTGACATCAGAGAGCCCTGTGTTGGGCTCGAACTCAAAAACTGTGAAATGGTGACCTGAGCCAAAGTCAGATGCTTAATCGATTGAGCCACCCAGGCGCCCCTATAAAATTTTAAAAAGACCTAGCAGAATAAAAGATGTAGAGCCAAATTTGGCCTAGGGCTACTGGCTTACAACCCCTGCCTGAAGAATGAAAAACTCCGTAGGGTGTCTGGGTGGCTCAGTCAGTTAAGTGTCTGGCTCTTGTCTCCGCTCAGGTCATGATCTCCTGGTTTGTGGGATCAAGCCCTGCATTAGGCTCTGTATTGATAAAGCAGAGCCTACTTGGGATTCTTTCTCTCTCTCTAAAAAAAAAAAAAAAAAAAAAAAAAAAAAGAATGAAAAACTCCTCAGGGTCATAATGGTAAAATATGTGTAGAGGCTACTCTGGTCAGCAGAGGAGCCATACCAAAAATATTTTCTGTGGTGGCAGATGACAGATCTTTTGTTGTATACTAGATCAGTTAACAGAAAACACGATGTGCTTATCAGGGGACTGTAAACCTGTGTAAATTTGATCTCTAGTAGTGGTTTTGAGAGATGTTTCACCATACCACATTATAACAAAAACATTTAAAATCGTGACTCATAATTTCAAAGAAATTTCATAAATCAGTCGTTATTGGTGTGCCTGGCATGTTGTAAGGAGGTTTTCTATTTATTTTGTCCTAATCTCATTCATAGAAAAAAGTACCAGTCATGATTCTGATGATAACATTACTAATGGATTGTATCCCTTAGTTTGAGAAATAGTGATCTGGAACATGTGTTTGCTTCTTGATGGCACCTTCTCAGAGACACAGTGCTGATTCACAAAAGTGCCTGTTCTGTTCAGAGGTTGCACTGGGCATTGAGAATACGAAGAATAAAAGACATTGACAGATGAATGTGCAAAGTAGCTGGATGGGATTCAGGGAATAGTAGTAGTGGTAGTGATGAGAAATGTATCAGATGAAGAGTGGTTTAGGGAATTAGGACGTTTATCTTAGTAAATGTAGAGAACATGGTGTGTGTCTTGAAATAGTTGAATGGGTCAGGGTTCCTTTATGGAATACATAAGAGGATAATCCAGATCATTTCAATAACAGCCTGTGATACTTTTTAAGGTAGAAATAGCACTACGGTAGAGCAATAAGGAAGCAGTTTCAACATTGTTGATATAAAAGCTAACGCCTTTCAGTTATGGCACATTGCTTTTAGGACAGTGATTTTTAACACTGTTTGGTCTCAGGACCACTGAACACTCTTAAATTAATGAGGACTCCAGAGTATTTGTTCTGTGGGCTATGGCTGTTGATATTTAACTATCAGAAATTAAATTGGAGAAATTAAAAAACTAATGCATTAAAATAAAAAGCAGTTACATGTTATCATAACTAACTTAATGAAGAGGTTTTTCTAAAAAATTAGAAGAATGGCATAGTTTTATATTTTTGAATATCTCTTTTAACTTCTGGTTTAAAAGAGCTCAGCTGATAGTCCTATCTGCTTCTGCATTCATTCTCTTAAGTTATGTTGTTCTGATTGAAGCATGTGAAAAAAAATTCGGCCTCACATGGATGTTTACTTGGAAGAGGGAAAGAAGAGTACTGTAATAGCCTTTTCAAATAATTGTAGTTATTTCTTTGATATTGCACCCAAACCTAACAATTGGCTGTTTCTTAGTGATAGTTCAAAGTATGGAGTCTGAAACTATATTAATGAACTTTTTTATACTCTAGTACATGAAATATATTGGAATATCTTGGCATTTTGAATGGCTCTTTTATCATGCATGATTTAGTAAAATTGTGCATTGGTTATTTGCAAAGTAGTGGTTCACTGAGTTATGTAGGTCTTTAAAATATACTTAAGTGTATTTTATCATATAATATCAAAAAAGTATATCCATTAATACCACTACAGAGCTCATCGTAAAAGTCTTGAAGTAGCAGGGTGCTGCCTGGGTTGCTCAGTTGGTTGAGTGTCTGACTTAGGCTCAGGTCATAGTCTCACAGTTCTTGAGTCAGTGCCTGCATGGGGCTCTCTGCTGTCAGCGCTGAGGTGCTTGGGATCCTCTGTCTCCCTCTCTCTCTCCCTCTGCCCCTCCCCAACTTGTGCTCTCCCTCTCTCTCTCAAAAATAAACATTAAAAAAATTTTTTTAAGTCTTTTTTTTTTTTTTTTTAAAGTCTTGAAGTGTTATGAAGCTGTCAAGCTCATGGTGGTAGGTTTGTTTAATAAATTCTAATTTTTACTAGAGACTTCAAGTTTTACTATTAAATACTGTAGTTATTTTCTTTGAAGTGACTGGCTCGCTTGTTTAATTTTTGAGAAACTGTCTGCCAAGTACGAAGGTTTAAATCATCATAGTTTTGTCATTTATTCTTTCAAGTAAAAATGATGTTCTTTGAGAGAAGTGCCTAGTCAAGCTTACATCTCAAACCAAGCTATGTCTTGGTTTGCAGTAGAAGTGATTTATGCACTTTTTGTTCTGTCCTATAGAATGTTGAAATGACACTTGAACTCAACAGTTCAAACTCAGTTTAAAAATTAATAATTCTTGCAACTTTAGGACCTTTTTATTTTATTTTTTTGAGAGAGAGAGTGCGCTGAGGAGGGACAGAATCCCAAGCAGGCTCCACATTCAGCATGGAGCCCAACATGGGGCTTAATCTCACAACTGTGAGATCTTGACCTGAGCCAAACCAAGAGTTGGGTACTCAACCAACTGAACCACCCAGGCGCTCCTATCTAGGACATTCTTAAATAAAACTGTTTGTTTGTTTGTTTGTTTGTTTGTTTGTTTGTTTGTTTTGAGAGAGAGAGAGAGAGAGAGCACCAGCAGGGGAGATGGGCAGAGGGAGAGAGAGAATCCTAAGCAGGCTCTACACCCAGCATGGAGCCTGATGTGGGGCTCTATCCCACGACCCTGGGATTATGGCCTGAGCCAAAATCAAGAGTCAGACGCTCAACTGACTCAGCTACCCAGGCGCCCCTGTTTTTTGTTTGTTTGTTTGTTTTTTGTGGTGACTAATACAGTGACTGCTAGCACAGTTTAGTGCCACTGTTTTGCTGTCCTGCTTTTGAGTGAAGGTACCACGAGTTTCTGTTTTGCTCTTGCACCATTAGTGCATGAAGTAAAAAAGACAAATGCTATCTTAATATTTTATGAACATAGATTTGACTTTGTGGATGCACTGAAAGAATCTTAGAGACCTTCAGGGGTTTACAGACCACACTTTGAGAACTGCTACTTTGGGATATTGCACTTTTATCAAAGACATCTTCGGTCTGAAGTGAGGTGACTATAAGTCAAAAACATTTGGGGATGCTGGGTGGCTCAGTCATTTGAGCGTCTGGCTTTCAATTTTGGCTCAGGTCATGATCTCATGGTTTATGGGTTCAAGCCCCGCATTGGGCTCTCCACTGGCAGCGCAGAGCCTACTTAGGATTCTCTCTCTCTTCCTTTCTCTCTGCCCCTCCGCAACTCATGCTCTCTTTCTCAAAATAAATAAACTTAAAAAAATCTTTGGATGGAGAGAGTATTGTTCTATAAAAGAAAGGAGTTTGAGCCTGATAGTCTATGAAGACCTACCTCATTTCCAGTTTTATTTGTGATCTGGGATGAGGCAGAGGGTTTGAGAGATGGGTGGCATGGCTCTTATAAAACCCTTCACATTGTGTCTTCTCTTCTTCGATTTATATATTTTTAAATATTTCTTTGAGAGAGAGGGAGAAAGAGAGAGAGTGTGTGAGCAGGGGAGGGATAGAGAGAGCGAGAGAGAATCCCAAGCAGGCTCCATGTGGTCAGCACAGAGCCCAACTTGGGGCTGGAACGCACAAACCCTGAAATCCTGACCTGAGCTGAAATCAAGAGTTGGATGCTCAGCTGACTGAGCTACTTGGGTGCCCCTTCTGGTTTTTTTTTTTTTTTTTTTTTTTTTTTTAAGATTTTATTTTTAAGTAATCTCTACACCCAACTTGGGGCTCAAATTCACAACCCTGAGACCAAAAGTCACATGCCCCACTGACTGAGCCAACTGGTGCCCCTTCACTTTTTTTTTTTTTTAACATTTTACATTTTTTCAATGTTTTTTACTTTTTTTTGAGGGAGAGACACAGAGTCCAAGCAGGGGAGGGGCAGAGAGAGAGGGAGACACAGAATCTGAAGCAGGCTCCAGGCTCCGAGCTGTCAGCACGGAGCCCGACGTGGGGCTTGAATTCATGAGATCGTGACCTGGGCCAAAGGTGGATGCTCAACCAACTGAGCCACGCAGGCACCCCGGGTGTCTTTAGGGAGCTTATTTGTCTTTAGGGAACTCTTCAGATCATTTACAGCCATTGGCATTGGTGCTCTCTGTGTTTGTTGTGGGGCTGCAGAGTTGAGAATTCCAGCAGTGCTTCTCACAGATGGAAGATGAATGGTGCCTTCCAGAAGCAGGCTGTGTTGCAGCTGTGCCAGGTCTACACTGTCTGCACATCAATTGTCGTATGAACATACCCTTGATTCAAATTATGCAGCGGTCATTTTGGACTTCTAAATTTCATCATTTTGTTAAATAGAGTTTCCTAATATAAGGAGGAAAAAATACTTTTATCACTTTGGAGAAAACCTGGTAGGTAGGGATCACTAACAGGTAGAAGCGAAAATGTTCTAGGAAGTCATTAGTTTTGATAGTTTTTTTTTCTTTTTCAACTATTTTTTTTTAATTGCAAGGTTTAACCCTACTGCCTGATGGTCAGAGCCAGAAGTATAGATCTCCAGGAAATTCAACCACTGTAGAGAAAACCTCGCCCTTCCTACCATCACATGTCTACCAGAATCAAACCCAAGAAAAAACACACACTTCCAACATTTTATCTGATGAACAAAACAACTTCTGTAGAACTACTCATCCAGATTTTGTCTTAACTGCAAAAACTGGTGCTCCTCTCACTTTGTTTTGTGAGGCACAATATCAAGAAGCACTTGTGAAAAACAATGATTTGAAGGAAGAAAACCATGACTATCCTATAGGTGAGTTACTTCTATTTCTCTCTTTTGTACTTAGCTAGCAGTGTTACCAAGCTGTGCTAAGACAAGAAAAGTCCTTTCTGCATTTTTTTCCCCTGTCCCCCGTTCCTGTGGCTTTAATTATGAGCCCCTACATGTTGCATAACCATTGAGCCTGGATTGGACACAGAACTGGACACAGAATTTTGTGACTTTCTGAGAACAATCGCAATACTCATACTGATTTCAAACCTCTCAAGGTAGCATGGGGTCTTCAAAAAGGGGGATGGTGGGTTCTGTGTGTACTATTTTTCTCTGAGAGCTTAGAAATAGTTTGAGGTTATGTAGTATGTGTGGTAGTGGAGGGGCACATGATCGAAGATGTGAAATGTGAGAAATAGGTTGGTGGTGGCAGTTATTATTCAGGAGAGAAATTCTGTCCACTCCCAGACACTCGGTTTGCCCTCACTGTACCTCTGTATTCCTCGCACTCAACATGTTTTTGCCAGAGAACTGGCAGCATCTGATGGTCTAAACTCATGGAGGTCTTGTGGCATTTCTGGTGTAGTTTCTTCTGGTCTTTTTTTTCCTTTTTTAAAGTGCTGTTTTTGTGCCCCATTCCCCCTTCCACTTTTTTTTGTTTTTACATTTTGTAACTGTAAAATACTGTATAATTGTGTTCTTTTCCCAGCCAAGATGGAAAATAATGTGTTCTTTTCCTACTCAAACATAATGGTAAATTTCATAGTTTCATAACCATAATTTTAATGGTTGTCATCATGCTGGTCATCAAATAATATATCAGTATTTAATGTTCTTTGCAGTAGGGCTGAGTTGTTTCCAATATTTTTAATTTGAATTTTATTTTCAATTTTGATGGTGTTTTCATGAATATGTTCTTTGGAGAAAGTTCTAAAAAAGTGCAGAAAATATGACAAAAGGTGTCTACCCTTACTAGTTAGGATTGGGCACCTTTGTGCATAATATTTTATTTCTGATTTAGAATATGGAAAGGTCACATGCCTTTTAAAAATTTTTTAAGCAGTATACTCTCTTACCTTTTTATTTTGGAAAATTTCAAACATCCAGAAAAGTTGAAAGACTACTGCAATGATTAATAATAGACCTTGATTCAGCAGTTAATATTTTGCTGTATTTACTTTGTCTACATATTTTTCTATGTGTGTATGTATATCTATACATCTGTATTTCTGCCTACGTTTAAATGTAACTTGCTCAGTCATTTCATTGCAAATAATATGCAGGCATTATGTTACATCACTTCAAATATTTCAGCACACATCAAGTAAAAATTAAGATATTCTTCTGTATAGATAGTATTCTCTAATACTATTCCTTAATATTTAAATTCATTTTAGAATTCCCACTATTGTCCCAAATATGTGTTTTTTTAAAAAAAAAGGAACAATCAAGTTCATCTGTTACATTCAGTTGTTACAGCTCTCTTTTTAGTCTTTTTTAATGAATTACTTTTTTAAAAATTTATTTATTTATTTTGAGAGAGAGAGTGAGCGCCTGCGCAGGAAAGGGAGAGAGGGAACCCCAAACAGGCTCCATGCTGTCAGTGTGGAGCTGGAAGTGGGGCTTGATCCCCACAAACCATGAATTCATGACCTGAGCCGAAATCAAGAGCCTGATGCTTAACCGACTGAGCCACTCAGGTGCTCCTAGTCTTTTTTAATTTAGAGAAGCCCATAACATTTACCTTGTGAACAGTGTCATGTTTTAATTAGGGTTTTGTAGTTTATCTCCTATTAAAGAAATCATATTAAAAAGTCATATAAAGAAGTCATAATAAAGAAATCCTTGAGGGTTCTAAAATCTTTGGCATATATTACTTTTGATAAATATTACTTTAGCATAGTAACTTGTAAAATTCTCAGGTTTTAAGACGTTATTCTTTATTTTTTGGAACTAAATTGTTCCTAATTTTTATCCTAGGAGAAGGTGTTTCACCATGTTGGGAGAAAGTGGCCGAACCTATTCAGGAAGGGAAAGATGTGAATGTAAAAAAAATTGGTGATTCTTCAGAAGTGGCTAATATTGAAGAAAGGTATCATCCATGTTGAAAGGAATAAGAAGTGTGACAGTTTAATGTAATAGCCGGCTATTATGGTAGAGCACTTTCTTTTTAAAAAAGACCCATGGTTTTCTTGTTTTTGCTTGAATATGCTTTTAAATATAATGTTGAAGTTACAACTTACCACATATTGTCAGCAACAGACAGTGGTCGGGGAGACCTGTCAGTTCAGATAGCTTTGCATTGTTTTGGAAGAATTGAGCAAACTTTTTTCACCAAAGAGAAGAAATCTGGATAAAATTAATCTTCTCTCAAATAGTTAGGTAAATCCTATTTTGGCAAAGACAAAAACAAATTAATATTGAGTCTCACATTTGGTGTCACTTATAAATTATAATTGGGTAAGCTTAGTTACAGAATTTAAAAATCTTATGACAAATATAAACTATCAATATTGAGATTGTTTCTTATTTTCTTAAATACTTGACATATTTTAATAGATGTTATGGATGGGCAAATTACTTCTGATTATTGCTCTATTACATTGTCAAGGATCTTGTTTTTAAATTTTTTTTAACGTTTATTTATTTTTAAGAGACAGAGTGTGAGCAGGGGAAGGGCAGAGAGAGGGAGACAGAATCCGAAGCAGGCTTCAGGCTCTGAGCTGTCAGCACAGAGCCTGACGCAGGGCTTGAACTCACAAGCTGTGAGATCATTACCTGAGCTGAAGTTGGCACTTAACCAACTGAGGCACCCAGGCGCCCTTGTCAAGGATCTTTCTTAAAGTGCTTATTTGATGAAGTATTTTCAAAATATATTTTATTCTTATTTATTTTTTTAATGAAATTTTTAATGTATTTTTGAGAGACAGACTGTGAGTGGGGGAGGGCAGAGAGAGATACAGAATCCAAAGCAGGCTCCAGGCTCTGAGCTGTCAACATAGAACCCGACGCAGGGCTCAAACTCACGAACCATGGGATCATGACCTGAATTGAAGTTGGATGCTCAATGACTGAGCCACCCAGGCGCTCCTCAAAGTATATTTTAAAGTTGTATAATCTATAGGCAAAAAATGAACTTCAGAAGGGTTTTTTTTTTTTTTTTTTCCAATCATGTGTAGAGTGTTGTATTTTTCTGTATTTTGGGAGATGGGGTAGGATTATAGCTTTCTTTGGATTCTCATACGGGGTCTGTGACTTTGAAAACGGTTAGTTCTCAGTGTAATCAGGGGTATCTCCGTCAGGCACACTGAGGCAGATATTCACCACATCTTGACTTGCATGCTAAATAACTTTATTTTTATGATTAGGCCTATTAAAGTTGCTATCAGAGAGAGGAAACAGACATTTGAAGACTACTTAGAAGAACAAATTCGACTGGAAGAACAAGAACTGAAACGAAAACAACTAAGGGTAGGCATCGCCACTATCTTGATTAAGTTAGATGAGGCTTTAGAGATTTATTTATAATTTGCTTTAAAAAGAACATTGAGATAACTTGGATATACCAGAATTAATTCAAATATTCTTTATTTTAGGAAGCAGAAGGATCATTGCCAATCAAAGCAAAGCCAAAACAACCATTTTTGAAACGAGGAGAAGGTTTAGCTAGATTTACTAATGCTAAATCTAAGTCTCAGAAAGGGAGAGAAAGTAAACTAGTGCCTAATCAGAGCATTTCAGAGGACCAACCTGTGTTTAAAATGGATAGACAGCAATTCCAGCGGAAAACTGCTCTAATAAACAAAGAACTGTGTACAGAGAACCCTCCTGTTAAAAAGAACAATAAAGCTAGGGCCAGCAGTGGTTTTGTCACACTTAGTCAGAAGCCAAAAGTGCTTAAGGGTAACAACAGGAAAAGTCTTTCTCCATCAGGATTGAAAATACTGGCAGGGAAGAAATGTGATGGGCAATTTAGAGACCAGATCAAATTAGAAAAAAAAGTTGAATCTAATAGTAGAGAAATGCCCGAGTGTGCAAAACCTTGTGATGTTGGTTGCAAAGTCTGGAATAAGACACCAGGTAGAGACAGACTTCCTCTTTCAGCAGGGCTGGTCAGCTGCATGGCTTCTAAGAGCCCAATAAATGAGACCTTGAAAAAGTCAGAATCTTCTCTTGACATTTCTCTTCAGAAAAAGTTAGAAAAGTGGGAACGAGAAAAGGAAAAGGAAAATTTGGAGTTAGATGAATTTTTGTTTTTGGAGCAAGCTGCTGATGAAATCTCATTTTCCAGTAATTCTTCATTTGTACTGAAAATCTTAGAGAGGGACCAGCAGATCTGCAAAGGGCACCGGCTGTCTTCCACCCCTGTCAAAGCCGTACAGCAGGAGAAGATGGTGACACTGGATCCCATTCTTCAGTGTAACCACAATGAGGCTCCAGACTGTACTGAACCTGATAATGTGTGTGAGTGTGAGGTCGCACCCAAACAGACTGATTCAGTGTCCTCACCTGAAGCACATAAGGAACAGTCTTGTAAAGTCAGTAGGAAAGCATTCCAAACTAGCACTTCTGAAAATCAGACTCGGTGGAATGTAGGTGATGACGAAGGTGCCATGGACAGTGACAGTAGCACCGACTCTGAGGAACAACTTGATGTTACCATAAAACCATCAACTGACGATAAAGAGAGGGGTTTCAGCAGCAGAGAAGACAGTCCACAGGTCTGTGATGGTAAGGGGCCTTTTAGGGACACTGGGATGCAAGAAGATCAATGGAGAGATGTTGATTTAGATTTGTCTGATAAAGATTATAGTAGTGATGAGTCTGTCATAATAGAAAGCTTGAAAAACAAAGTTTCTGAGTCCTCAAGAAGACCCTCATCTGTAAGTATGAGTAAAATTGACTTTGATGATGAAAGAACTTGGACTGATCTTGAAGAGAATTCATTTAAACATGATGCTGTTCTTGGGACAGAGGTCACTAATGGGACTCCTCAGGCAGCCTACCCTAATAAGAGTGAAATATGTGTACCAGACAAAGCAATAAAAAGGAAGGTCGCACCAGTCAAGAAGGGAGAAGACTTGAGGAAATCCAGTAGGAGCACAAGCCCTCCTCCTACGTCAGATCTCATGATGAAATTCTTTCCTGCTTTGAAACTGAAACCCAAATCAGATTCACACTTGGGAAGTGAACCCAAGTTAAACCCAAGTCAAGACCAACCACCTGGTAAGTCAGCATTATAAAATAGGTATCAGAATGTTATAAATTTAACATTTATCTTATCAGTAGGGGTATCTTATCAGAACACTTAAAATCCTAATCGTTCTAGTTGCTCAGTAGAAGTCTAAGTAGGTGATTGTTAAAATTTGATTTGTTTTGTGGGTCTAAATAATGTAATGGCCGCTAGTACAAAAGATATGGATGCATTCTGATTTCAGATTTTCTAATTTAAGCCTATGTCTTATTCTCAAGGCTGTAACATTAATTGCTTCATTATGAATTGAGGTAACATAAGTTTCTTTTGTAACTAGAGTATCCAATTTGTGGTTTGTGTCACTATGAGGTGAACCTTTGTGTGTGCACTTTTTAAAATGACTATGTATTTACTTATTTTTTTATTTTTATTTTTTTTACTACTCATGCGCTAACTTGCTAGATAGGACCAAGAAGAAATACAGTAAAATTGAAGTTTCCTTTCTTCCCTATATTTGGGTTCCTATTCCTTTTCCTAGAGGAACTTACATTCCCATTTCATTTGTATATTCTAAAAAGATTCTGTGCATATGAAAGCATATGTGGGAGTGGGTATGTAATCTTCTTTCTACACAAATGAAAACACTTAAAAAATTTTTTTTAATATTTATTCAGTTTTTGAGAGAGAGAGGGTGTGAGCAGGGGAGGGACAGAGAGACTGGAGACAGAATCCAAAGCAGGCTCCAGGCTTTGAGCTGTCAGCACAGAGCCTGATGTGGGGCTAGAACCCTGGAGCTGTGAGATCATGACATGAGCCAAAGTTGGACACTTAACTGACTGAGCAATCCACACACTTTGAAAACACGTTTTTTATAGGCCATTCTTCACCTTATAATAAACTTTGGAGATTGTTTTTTCCCGCTTACACATCTGCCACGTTCCATTTAATGGTTGTATAGTTGATGCGATGGACTTCTAAAACTTATATGGAAAACTCCTTTCCATCATATCATGTAGTAAACTGTGAATACCTACCAAAGCACAGGTGCTTTAAATTGTAGGGGTGCCTGAGTGGCTCAGTCGGTTGAGTATCCGACTTTGGCTCAGATCATGATCTCACCATCTGTGAGTTCAGGCCCCGCACTGCCTCTGTGCTGACAACTGGGAGCCTGGAGCCTGCTTCACATTCTGTGTCTCCCTCTCTCTCTGCACCTCTCCTTCTTGCACTCCGTCTTTCTATTTCTCAAAAATAAGTAAACATTGAAAAAAATGTAAATTATAACTTAAGCTATGTAAGTAGGCTTCTTGCCCAGTGTGAAGCCCAACAGAGGGCTTGAACCCATGACCCTGAGATCAAGACCCGAGCCAAGATCAAGAGTTGGATGTTTGGGGCACCCAGGTGGCTCAGTTGATTTAAGTGTTGGACTCTTGATCTCCGCTCAGGTCATGCTCTCATGGTTTGTGGAATTGAGCGCCACATTGGGCTCTGGCCTAACGGGGCAGAGCTTGCTTGGGATTTTCTGTCTCACCTTCTCTTTGCCCTTCCCCTGCCCACATGTGTGCTCTTTTTTTTTTCTCTCTTAAAATTAACAAACATGAAAAAAAAAGAGAGTTGGACACTTAACTGACTGAGCCACCCAGATGCCCCTAACTTAAACTATTTAAAAAAATACTTTGATTTTAAAAGTAGTACTTTTTGCAGAAAGTTTGAAAGCTTAAGTATAGAATGAAAAATGTTTATAACTGAACTATCCGAAGGTAGTTGTGATACCATTTTGGAATTTTTCCTTCCAGTCATTTTTCCTATGTATTTTTAATATGGTACAGACATTTGTTAAAACTTATGTTGGGGTGCCTGGGTGGCTCAGTCGGTTAAGCGTCGGACTCTTCGTTTTGGCTCCGGTCGTGATCTCGCGGTTTTGTGAGTCTGAACCTCGTGTTGGGCCCTGTGCAGGCAGCATGGGGCCTGCTTGGGATTCTCACTCTGCCTCTCATTCTGCTCCTCCCCACTCGTGCTGTCTTTGTCTCTCAAATAAATAAACTTAAAAAAATGATAAAAAACATAAACTGACTTTATCTTTTTTGGGGCAGCTGGGTAGCTCAGTCAGTTAAGCATCTGACTCTTGGTTTCAGCTCAGGTCTTTTCTCAGGATTTGTGGGATTCTCTCCCTCTCTCTCTTTCTGCCCCCGCTGCCCTGCTCTTTCTCTCAAATAAACTTAAAAAAAAAAGTAAAAAAACTTAGCTTTTCTTTCTTGGGGTGCTTGGGTGGCACAGTCAGTTAAGCATCTGACTCTTGGTTTTGGTTCAGGTCATATCTCACAGTTTGTGAGTTTGAGCCCCACGTTGCACTTTGTGCTGACAGTGTGGAGCCTGCTTGGGATTCTCTCTCTCTCTTTCTCTGCCCCCGTGCTCCAGTCTCTTTCTCTCAAAATAAATAAACTTAAAAAAAAAAACAAAAAACAAAAAAATTACCTTATCTTCTTTGACCAGGTGTATAATATGCACTGGCCATTTCTTTAAAACACTTTTGTGTATTTTAAAAATGGTTGCAGAACATAGGGTGCCTGGGTGGCTCAGTTGGTTAAGCATCTGACTTCAGCTCAGGTCATGATCTCATGGTTTGTGGGTTCAAGCCCTGAGTCGACTCTGTGCTCACAGCTCAAAACCTGGAGCCTGCTTCACATTCTGTGTCTCCCTCTCTCTCTGCCCCTGCTTGTGCTGTCTCTCTCTCTCAAAAATGAATAAACATTAAAAAATTGTTTAAAAAGGTTGCAGAGGGGCGCCTGGGTGGCGCAGTCGGTTAAGCGTCCGACTTCAGCCAGGTCACGATCTCGCGGTCCGTGAGTTCGAGCCCCGCGTCAGGCTCTGGGCTGATGGCTCAGAGCCTGGAGCCTGTTTCCGATTCTGTGTCTCCCTCTCTCTCTGACCCTCCCCCGTTCATGCTCTGTCTCTCTCTGTCCCAAAAATAAAATTAAAAAAAAAATAAATAAAATAAAAAAAAATAAAAAGGTTGCAGAACACTATGTGAATACAGCATCATTTTATTCAGTAATTTCCTTAATGTTAGATACTTAAATTATTTTTCACTATTAGAAATCACGTTGCAATGCATATTTTTGTGCGGAAATCAATTTTTCAAAAGGGTAGTGGAAGAACAGAAGTGTTGGCTTTTTTACTCTTTGAAATAGCAAATTGGTATGTGAAAAACATCTTAATTTGTATTTCCGTGATTAGTGGGAGTAAACTTTGATTTTGATGTTAATTACTTGCTTTAGATGTCTTGTGAATTACTTACTCCTGTTCATATATACATATTTAAATTGAAGTACAATTGATGTACAACATCAGTATTAGTTTCAGGTATACATCATAGTGATTCAGTATTTTTATACATTATGAAATGATCCCATGATATGTCTAGTTTCTATCTGTCACCATACAGTTATTACAATATTGGCTGTTATCAAAAAGACAAAAAACATATGTATTAGCTTTTTAAAAATTATTTGAATGATTTCTTTTTATATGTAATGTTAATTCATTGGTAGATTGTTACTCTTCAGTTGAATAATGTCTTTTTTAAATTTAGATTGGTTTTATCTGGAAAGTCAGGTTCATATAGTTTTGGTTTTTTTTTCAGAGGCATTGTTTCTTGTGCATTTTAATAGTACAGATGTTTACCATATTTTTGGCTCTTAGTATTAATAGCTAGCTGGTTTCTGCTGCTGAAGACCTTTTGTGAAGTTCAATATATATGGCCTATTTTATAGGTGACAGTGCTCGATCTCAAGTTTTGAGAGAGAAAGTAATTGAATTGGAAACAGAAATAGAAAAATTTAAAGCTGAGAACACATCTTTAGCTAAACTTCGCATTGAACGGGAAAGTGCCTTGGAAAAACTTAGGTAAGTTTGCATATATGTTGGGAAAAGATACAATGATTCACTTTTATCTTTAAGATTTTATCTAGAATATTTGAAATAAGTTTTGTTGATCCAACAATAAAAAGGAAAAGGAAGTGAAACCTTTACCACATAAGAATTAAAAAAAAAGATTTTTTTTTTTTTAACATTTATTAATTTTGGAAAGGCAAAGAGAGACAGAGCACAAGTGGGTCAGGGGCAGAGAGAGAGGGAGACACAGAATCCAAAGCAGGCTCCAAGCTCTGAGCTGTCAGCACAGAGCCCAGTGTGGGGCTAGAACCCAAGAACTGTGAGATCATGACCTGAGCTGAAATTGGACACTTAACCGGCTGAGCCACCCAAGGCACCCCACCACATAAGAATTTTTTAATTAAAATGACCCACTGTCATCAGAAGTGTGTTAAAAGGGGAATTTTCTTAGTGATGAGTTCATAAATTGAAATTTGACAAGCATTTTGGAGCTGTGATTTCAGGTGCTACCTTGGCCAATGCATTAATTTTCTAGGGCTAATGTAATAAAGTACAGTTCATCCTTGAACAATGCAGGAGTTAGAGGCTCCAAACCCCTGCACAGTCGAAAATCCACATAAAACTTTTGACTCCCTAAAAACTTAACTAGGAATAATCTACTGATGATTGATTGGAAGCCTTAACCAATAACAGTTGTTTAACACAGTTTGTTATATGTGTTATATACATATTCTCATGATTAAAGTAAGGTACAGAAAAAAAAATGTTAAAGTCATAAGGAAGAGAAAATACATTTATAGTACTGTACTATAAAAATTGTTTATGAGTGGATCTATGCAGTTCAAACCATGTTGTTTAAGGATCAACTGTACACACAAATGAGGTGGCTTAAAACAACGGGAATTTATTTTTTCATGGTTCTGGAGGCCAGAAGTCTGAAGTCAAGGCATCCAGTGGAACTATGCTTTCTTTTCTTTTTTTAAATTTATTTAATATAATTTATTGTCAAATTGGCTTACATACAACACCCAGTGCTCATCCCAAGTGCCCTCCTCAATGCCCATCACCCACTTTCCCCTCTCCCCCACCCCCATCCACCCTCAGTTTGTTCTCTGTATTTAAGAGTCTCTTATGGTTTGCCTGCTTCCCTCTCTGTAATTATTTTTTCCCCTTCCCTTCCCCTAGGGTCTTCTGTTAAATTTCTCAAGTTCTACATGAGTGAAAACATATGGTATCTGTCTTTCTCTGACTGACGTATTTCACTTAGCATAATACCTTCCAGTTCCATCCACGTTGCTGCAAATGGCCAGAGTTCATTCTTTCTCATTGCCAAGTAGTATTTCATTGTATATGTAAACCACATCTTCTTTATCCATTCGTCAGTTGATGGACATTTAGGGTCTTTTCATAATTTTGCTATTGTTGAAAGCGCTTCTATAAACATTGGGGTGCGTGTGCCCCTATGCATCAGCACTCCTGTATCCATTGGGTAGATTCCTAGCAGTGCTATTGCTGGGTCGTAGGGTAGTTCTATTTTTAATATTTGGAGGAACTTCCACGCTGTTTTCCAGAGTGGCTGCACCAGTTTGCATTCCCACCAACAGTGCAAGAGGGTTCCTGTTTCTCCACATCCTTGCCAGAATCTATAGTCTCCTGATTTGTTCATTTTAGCCACTCTGATGGTGTGAGGTGGTATCTCAGTGTGGCTCTGATTTGTATTTCCCTGGTGATGAGTGACCTTGAGCATCTTTTAATGTGTCTGTTGGCCATCTGGATGTCTTTGGAAAAGTATCTATTCATGTCTTCTGCCCATTTCTTCACTGGATTGTTTTTCGTGTGTGGAGTTTGGTGAGTTCTTTATAGATTTTGGATTCTAGCCCTTTGTCCGATATGTCATTTGCAAATATCTTTTCCCATTCCTTTGGTTGCCTTTTAGTTTTGTTGATTGTTTCCTTTGCAGTGCAAAAGCTCTTTATCTTGATGAGGTCCCAATAGTTCATTTTTGCTTTTAATTCCCTTGCCTTTGGAGATGTGTTGAGTAAGAAATTGCTGCGGCTGAGGCCAGACAGGTTTTTTCCTGCTTTCTCCTCTAGGGTTTTGATGGTTTCCTGTCTCATATTCAGGTCTTTCATCCATTCTGAGTTTATTTTTGTGTATGGTATGAGAAAGTGGTCTAGTTTCATTCTTCTGCATGTTGCTATCTGGTTCTCCCAGCACCATTTGCTAAAGAGATTTTCTTTTTTCCATGGATGCTCTTTCCTGCTTTGTCAAAGATTAGTTGGCCATACATTTGTGGGTCCAATTCTGAGTTCTCTGTTCTATTCCATTGTCTATGTGTCTGTTGTGTCTTGATGATTACAGCTTTATAGAGGGAAGTCTGGGATTGTGATGTCTCCCACTTTGGTTTTCTTATTCAATATTACTTTGGCTATTTGAGGTCTTTTGTGGTTCCATACAAATTTTAGGATTGCTTATTCTAGCTTTGAGAAGAATGCCTATGCAATTTTGATTGGGATTGCATTCAATGTGTAGATTGCTTTGGGTAGTATTGACATTTTAACAATATTCTGAGCATGGAATGTTTTTCCATTTTTTTGTGTCTTCTTCAATTTCTTTCATAAAGTTTCTATAGTTTTTAGTATACAGATCCTTTACATCTTTGGTTAGGTTTATTGCTAGGTATTTTATGGTTCTTGGTGTAGTTGTAAATGGGACCAGTTTCTTTATTTGTCTTTCTGTTGCTTCATTATTGGTGTATAAAAATGCAACCAATTTCTGTACATTGATTTTGTACCCTGTGACTTTGTTGAATTCATGTATCAGTTCTAGCAGACTTTTGGTGCAGTCTGTTGGGTTTTCCATGTAGAGTATCATGTTGTCTGTGAAAAGTGAAAGTTTGACTTCTTTGCCAATTTTGATGCCTTTGATTTCCTTTTGTTGTCTGATTGCTGATGCTAGTACTTCTAACACTATGTTAAACAACAGTGGTGAGAGTGGATATCCATGTTGTGTTCCTGATCTCAGGGGGAAATCTCTCAGTTTTTCCCCATTGAGGATGATATCAGCTGTGGGCTTTTCATAAATGGCTTTTATGATGTTGAGGTATGTTCCTTCTATCCCGACTTTTGAGGGTTTTTATTAAGAAAGGATGCTGTATTTTGTCTAATGCATTTTCTGTATCTATTGACAGGATCATATGGTTGTTATCTTTTCTTTTATTACTGTGATGTATCACATTGATTGATTTGTGAATATTGAACCAGCCTTGCAGCCCAGGAATGAATCCCACTTGATCATGGTGAATAATTCTTTTTATATGCTGTTGAATTCGATTTGCTAGTATCTTGTTGAGAATTTTTGCATCCATGTTCATCAGGGATATTTGACTGTAGTTCTCCTATTTTGTTGGGTCTCTGTGTGGTTTGGGAATCAAAGTAATGCTGGCTTCGTAGCATGAGTCCGGAAGTTTTCCTTCCATTTCTGTTTTTTGGAACAGCTTGAGAAGGATAGGTATTAACTCTGCTTTAAATGTCTAGTGGAATTTTGCAGGGAAGCCGTCTGGTCCAGGACTCTTATTTATTGGGAGATTTTTTGATAACTGATTTAATCCTTCACTAGTAATGGGTCTGTTCAAGTTTTCTATTTCTTCCCATTTGAGTTTTGGTAGTGTGTGGGTGTTTAGGAATTTGTCCGTTTCTTCCAGGTTGTCCAGTTTGTTGGCATATGATTTTTCATAGTATTTCATGGTAATTACTTGTATTTCTGAGGGATTGGTTGTCATAAATCCATTTTCATTCATGATTTTATCTATTTGGGTCCTCTCTCTTTTCTTTTTGAGAAGCCTAGCTAGAGGTTTATCAATTTTGTTTATTTTTTCAATAAACCAATTCTTGGTTTCATTGATCAGTTCTACTGGTTTCTTAGATTCTATATTGTTTATTTCTGCTCTGATCTTTATTATTTCTCTTCTTCTGCTGGCTTTGGAGTTTCTTTGCTGCTCTGCTTCTAGTTCCTTTAGGTGTGCTATTAGATTTTGTATTTGGGATTTTTTTTTTTTTTTTTTTCTTGAGATAGGCCTGGATTGCAATGTATTTTCCTCTCAGGAGTTCCTTTGCTGCATACCAAAGCGTTTGGATTGTTGTATTTTCATTTTCATTTATTTCCATATATTTTTTAATTTCTTCTTTAATTGCCTAGTTGACCCATTCGTTCTTTAGTAGGATGTTCTTTAACCTCCATGCATTTGAGGTTTTCCAAACTTTTTCCTGTAGTTGATTTCAAGTTTCATAACATTGTGATCTGAAAGTGTGCATGGTATGATCTCAATTCTTTTATATTTATTGAGGGTTGTTTTGTGACCCAGTATGTGATCTATGTTGGAGAATGTTCCATGTGCACTCGAGAAGAAAGTATATTCTGCTGCTGCAGGATGAAAAGTTCTAAATGTATCTGTCAAGTCCATCCGGTCCAGTGTATCATTCAGGGCCCTTGTTTCTTTACTGATTCTCTGTCTAGATGATCTATCCATTTCTGTAAGTGGAGTATTAAAGTCCCCTGCAATTACCACATTCCTACCAATAAGATTGCTTATGTTTGTGATTAGTTCTTTTATATATTTGGGTGCCTGCGAATTCGGTGCATAGACATTTATAATTGTTAGCTCTTGATGGATCGACCCTGTAATTACTATATAATGCCTTCTTCATCTCTTGTTAACTGCCTTTAATTTAACGTCTAGTTTGTCTGATACAAGTATGGCTACTCCAGCTTTCTTTTACTTCCAATAGCATGATAGATAGTTTTCCATCCCTTCATTTTCAATCTGAAGGTGTTGTCATGTCTAAAATGAGTCTTTTGTAGACAGCAAATAGATGGGTCTTGTTTTTTTTTATCCATTCTGATATTCTGTGTCTTTTGATTGGATCATTTAGTGCATTTACATTCAGTGTTATTATTGAAAGATACGGTTTTAGAGTCATTGTGTTAACTGTAGGTTTTATGCTTGTAGTGATGTCTCTGGTACTTTGTGGTCCTTGCAACGTTTACAACGTTTACAAGCATCATAACTTAAATGGGTGCTAAGACTCAAATGAGAAAAAATAAAGAAAAGAAAAAACCAAAAAAAGGAAAACCTCTAGGAATAACCAAGGCCTTTAAAGAAACTGTAAGAATGCCCACAATATTGAAACCCTCCTTTTTTTTTAAAATGGGATTTTTTTTTTTGGCTTAAAATATTTCACTTGAAATGAATTTATGTCAGCTGTCAATGAAAGAATGTCACTAATACACTGTGGACACCTTTGGTTTGCAATGCAAATCCGTGCCCTTTTTTTTTTTTTACATGGTGAACTTCAACCTAGCAGTTATTACAACAAATGTGATAGTCTAAAGCTCAAACACATTTTAGCAATTTTGAAATTGAATTGTGTACAGACCAAATAAAATGTACATCATAACACACATTCCCACCTAAGACTGTGGGGACCCTTGAGCCTTCCACATCGACCTCAGTGCCTTTTCACTCAAGTGCTTTTCTCAGTTGTCGAGATTGTCTTCAGGCTTGCTTTTGGTCTCCTTCTTAGGCTCAGGCTCTGCCTCTGGTTCTGGCTGTGCTGATGTGGTTGTGGGAGCAGCAATGGCTGCAGGGGTACAGCAGCCACAGCAGGTGCATCCACGGCCTTTTCCTTCTTGTGTTTTTTGTTCTTCTTGTGCTTCTTATCCTCCTTGTGTTTCTTGTCCTTCTTTTTCTTTTTCTTCCCACCTCTTTCTCGGTCTGAGTTCCTTGCCAGAGATGGGCTTGGTGTTGGGCTTTTAGCCTTTTTGACTGGTACCACTGGTGACCAGTTGGTAAAGTGACTGAGACTGGACAGGAGACTGAGTTGGTGGAGGCTTTTTAATTGTTGGCTCAGGAGATCCTGAGACAGATTGGGAGGATGAAACCCTCCTTACAGACTGAGGGCTTGGTGAGGCAGCCTGTTTTGTCTTTTTGGGTTTCAGAGTCCTGGAGACTCTCCTGACGGGCCTAGTACTTGGACATCGGGACTGCCTTCTTTGGGGTGATTGATGATGCTCCTCTTCGAACAGGTGGAGGACTTGAGGTCTGAGGACCTCGAGGCCATCGTGAGGGTGAATGCTGTTTGGTTGTGGTAACTGGGGCTCCTGGGTAGATCGGCTTGGGAAAGACCCTTTCCTATGCTTTGATATTAATGAATGTGAATGTCTCTTGGTGACTGGGGAGGTTCTTTGTTTGGTAAGTGGAGAATGGGAGAACCCACACTTTGGTGGTGGAGATGGCAATGCCCTTTGTTTAGGAGGGGGAGGGGGAGAAGCCGTTCTTCTTTTTGGAGGTGGAGGAGAGTATCTCCTTTGTATTGGAGGAGAGTATCTTCTTGGGGAAGGTGAGGGCCAACAGGGAGGGGTGGGGAAGGAGAAGTGTGTTGCTGGCAATCCTTGGCATTTCTTGGCTCACAGCTAAACATTTGGGTTGTTTCTACCTTTTGATTATTGTGAATAATGCTACTAACATTGGTGTACAAATATCTGTTCAGGTCTCTGTTTTTAGTTCTTTGGGGTATATACCCAGGGTTGGAATTGCTAGATCATATGGTAATTCTATACTTAATTTTTTGAAGAACTTCCAAACTTTTACACAGTGGCTGCATCAGTTTGCATCACATTAATTGATTTGATATGTTGAGCCAGCCTTATGTTCCAGGGATGAATCCCACTACGTCATGGTGTAAATCCTTTTAATGTGCTGTTGGATTTGGTTTGCTAGTGTTTATTGAGGATTTTTACATCTTATATTCATCAGGGATATTGGCCTGTAGTTTTCTTGTGGTGTCACTGTCTGACTTTGGCGTCCAAGTGATACTACCCTCATAATAAAATGAGTTTGGAAGTGTTTCTTCTCTTTTTTTGGAAGAAGTTCAGGAAGGATTGGTATTAATTATTTTTTGAATGTTTACTGGAATTTACCTGGGAAGCCATCTGGTCCTGAACTTTTCTTTCTTGGGAGGTTTTTGATTTCTGATTCAATCTCCTTATTATGGGTCTCTTCAGCCTTTCTGTTTCTTCTAGGTTCAGTTTTGTAGGTTGTAAGTTTCTAGGAATTTGTTTCTTCTAGATTATCCAGATTTGGGGATATAATTGTTCATAATATGATCCTTTTTATTTCTGGGGCATCTATTGCAACATGTCCTCTTTCATTTATGATTTTATTCGAGTCTTCTGTCTTTCTTAGTCTTCTAAGGGGGTTGTTGATTTTGCTTGTTTTTTCTTTGTGAGACTTCCATAATGAGTGTATTGGTTCTTTTGTAGTGCTCTATAGACCCCATGGGCTTTCTTCACTCTTTGTCATTCTTTTTCTTTTTTCTCCTCTGACTGGCTAACCTCAAATTATCTGTTTTTGAGTTCACAGATTCTTTCTTCTGCTTAAGTCTGCTGTTGAAGTTCTCTATTGTATTTTACACTTTATTCATGTATTCTTTAGCTCCAGAATTTCTGTTTTTGTATTATTTATTTTATTTATTTTTAAGTAATCTCTACATCCCCTGTGGGGCTTGAACTCGTGACCCTGCAATCAAGAGTTACATGGTCTTGGGGCGCCTGGGTGGCGCAGTCGGTTAAGCGTCCGACTTCAGCCAGGTCACGATCTCGCGGTCCGTGAGTTCGAGCCCCGAATCAGGCTCTGGGCTGATGGCTCAGAGCCTGGAGCCTGTTTCCGATTCTGTGTCTCCCTCTCTCTCTCTGCCCCTCCCCCGTTCATGCTCTGTCTCTCTCTGTCCCAAAAATAAATAAAAAACGTTGGAAAAAAAAAAATTTATAAAAAAAAAAAAAAAAAAGAGTTACATGGTCTTCTGACTGAGCCAACCAGGCACCCCTTAAGTTTTATTTATTTATTTAGTTTTAAGTAATTATAGTTTTGGTTTTTTTTTTAATGATTTCTGTTCTTTGTTGAACTTGTTGTTTGCTTTTTTTCCCCCAGATATTATTTTCCTGATTTTGTGGAGTTGTTTATCTGTGTCCTCTTTTTTTTTTTGTTAAAACAATTTTTTTTTAATGTTTATTTTTGAAAGACAGACATGGCACGAGTGGGGGAGGGGCAGAGAGAGAGGGAGACACAGAATCCAAAGCAAGCTCCAGGTTCTGAGCTGTCAGCACAGAGCCCGACTTGGGGCTTGAACTCACGAACCATGAGATCCTGACCCGAGCCCGAAGTCAGACGCTCAACTGACTGAGCCACCCAGGCACCCCTATCTGTGTTCTCTTGTAGTTTACTCTTTAAAACAATTATTTTGAATTCTTTGTCAGTTCTTAGATCTGCATTTCTTTGGGATTGGTTACTGGAGCCTTATTAATTTACTAGTTTCCTTTGGTGGTGTCACATTTGCCTAATTCTTGTGTTGACATTTTTGCATTTGA
Organism: Panthera uncia; assembly: GCF_023721935.1. Taxonomy (NCBI): domain Eukaryota; kingdom Metazoa; phylum Chordata; class Mammalia; order Carnivora; family Felidae; genus Panthera; species Panthera uncia. Next base: position 474,837 of record NW_026057576.1, on the reverse strand, counting down.
AAGGCCAAAAAGCTCTTTTTGTCTTAACAGACCAGTTTTGGCAGGTAAAGACCTTCTCTTGCTGGATGCCTGGACTGATGGTCTGCCTCCAGGATCATAATTGAGTGGGGTTGTAGTGTGCCTACTGCTGAGTGCACAGTGTCCTTAATTGGCAGGTCTGTGAACAGGGACATGATGGATGTGGTTCCTACCAGATCCTCAGTTGCACAGGACTGCTCTAGGACCAGAGTCCAGCAGGGCTGAAGCTACATCATGGGGCTGCTTTCAGGTCCACTGTTGAGTGTGCAGACAGTGGGTCTGTTACCAGGAGTGAGAATGGGTGTGGCTCCTACAGGTTTTGAGCAGCTTCCTGCTAGGCTCCTCAGTCCTCCTGCTGGGTCCCTGGGTGAGCAGGACTGACTCCAGTACCACAATAGAGCAGGGCTGGAGCCAGGTTACAGAGCTGTTTCCGATGTTATAGTCATGACTGAGGTCTGTGGGCCTGTTACCAGGGACACAGTTGGGTGTGGCTCCTCCTGGGTCCTTTGGCAGATGGGGCTGGAGCCAAGCCTCCAGACAGACTGGGCTGTTTTAGGCCTGTAGCTAGGACCACGTTTGGTCAGCCTGCCACTGGGCCATGGGACTGTCTTCTCAAAGTGGCTGTCCTCAGCCTTAGGCTTCACTGGGGTTTCTCAACCTCCTACCTGGATCCTAGAGCTCTCACAAAAGCAGTTTTATCTGTGGTTGGCTGTCAGATTGTTGTTTGTGTAGGGAGAGGTGAGCTGGGGACGTCCTATTCCACTATCTGGCTGGCGTCACTCTCCATATGTTCTTAACAGAGCCTCAGAATGAACCTGGGTTATGACAGTTTCTCTGATCAGCATTCTCCTAAGCTAAACACCAAAGTCCCCACACTGGCCTATAAGACCTGAATTCACCTGGGCCCTCTGTTTTGTTTGTTTTTTGACACTTTTTCCTGCTGTTCTGTCTCTTGTTCGCTCTGTTTTAGCTACCCTGGCCTCCTAGCTGATCTTTGAACACATCAGGCATATTCCTACCTCTGGGCTTTTTGCCTGTGGTGTTCCCTCTTCCCGAGCTGTTTTGTCCATATACCATCGTGGCTGTTCTCTCAGTCCCTTCAGATTTTACTTCAAATATTATCTCAGCAAGATGACCCCATCCATAATTTCAGTCTCCTTGCTATTTCCTACACTCTTTACTTACATTATTTTTCTCCTTAACACTTTTCTAATGTGCCATATATTTTATCTTGTTTATTATGTCTCTCCCATTAGAATGAGAGGCTTCATGGGAATAAGGATGTTTGTTTTTTTTCACTGTGGTTTCTCCAGTACCTAGGGTAGTGCTTGATTCATAGCAAATGCTCAATGAATATTTATTGGGGGAATGCTTCATGGAATTAATTGACAGCTGTCTCAGTACGATGGATGGAAGATGGATTCACTAAGACCAGCAGTTCCTACATTCCTAGGCTGTCCCTGGTGTTCTGTTTTGTACCACATGTGGATTACTCCATTAAGATGGTCCCTTTAGATGATAACATGGTTTGGTCATTTTAGGAGAGAAATTACAGACTTTGAACAACAGAAAGCAAAAGAATTGACTCGGATAGAAGAGTTTAAAAAGGAGGAAATGAGGAAGCTACAAAAGGAACGGAAAGTTTTTGAAAAGTATACTACAGTTGCCAGAACTTTTCCAGATAAAAAAGAACGTGAAGAAATACAGGTATGCCAGTTCTTTTTGTTATACTTATATAAGTTAGTAAGGATGACAGTCTGGTAAGGATCTCAGAGTTATATGATGTGTCAAAGAGAAATTGGGTATCAATTTATTAATCATTCATTGACTCAACAAATAATCTGAGATACTACATGAAGAACATTTTTTGTAGTTCTGGCTTTTAGAGTGAAATATATCAGTTGTTTACTTACCAAAGTCTTCCAAAAAAAAAAAAAAAAAAGACTACAATAACGGCATCGGTGAATTAATAAGCCAAGAGTTGGAAATTCACCAGTGTCATGTTGCATTGACCTGTTTAATGTCCCACATACCAAATGCTGTTAATTCTGTTCATTTATATGAATTGAAGCCCTCTGTACTAACTGTAAATCTTGCACTCTTCCTTTGGGTAGAGCACTTGCTCACCAATCTTTCCCAGCACTACATTTGTGTGTTTTTCTCTAATAGTTACCTTTCTCTTTCACTTATTGGTTTGACTTTCTGGTCTTGTAGTAAAAATCTGTTTTAGTTAGCTTGTCTTTGATGTTTCTCATAGCTTTCGGGCCTCTTTTCCCCCAGTTATTAATACTTGCAAGCTCTTAACTATTTATTTATTTATGAAAAGCCAAAAAGTTTTCTTCTGTACATTACTGTCCAATTTTCCCAGCACTGTTTGTTGTTTTTTTCCATTGGATATTCTGTCCTGCTTTGTCAAAGATTAGTTGGCCATACGTTTGTGGGTCCATTTCTGGGTTCTCTATTCTGTTCCATTGATCTATGTGTCTGTTCTTGTGCCAGTACCATACTGTCTTGATGACTACAGCTTTGTAATACAGCTTGAAGTCCAGAATTGTGATGCCTCCCACTTTGCTTTTCTTTTTCAGGATTGCTTTGGCTATTTGGGGTCTTTTGTGGCTCCATACAAATTTTAGGATTATTTGTTCTAGTTCTGTGAAAAATTCTGGTAGTATTTTGATAGGGGTTGCATTGAATGTGTAGGTTGCTTTGGGTAGTATAGACATTTTAACAATGTTTGTTATTCCAATCCATGAGCATGGAATGTTCTTCCACTTCTTTGTGTTGTCTTTAACTTCTTTCATAAGTGTTCTGTAGGTTTCAAATCTTTGATTAGGTTTATTCTTAGGTATCTTACAGTTTTTGGTGCTAAAGTTCTTAGGTATCTTAAAGTTTTTGGTGCTAGTTTTTGGGATCGCTTCCTTGATTTCTTTTTCTTCTCCTTCATTATTGGTGTATAAAAAGGCAACAGATTTCTGTATGTTGATTTTTATATCCTGTTACTTTGCAGAATTCATGTATTAGTTCTGGCAATTTTTTGGTGGAGTATTTTGGGTTTTCTACATAGAGTAACATGTTGTCTGCGAATAATGATTGTTTGACTTCTTCCTTGTTGATTTGGATGCCTTTTGTTTCTTTTCATTGTTTGATTGCTGAGACTAAGACTTCCAGTACTGTGTTTAAATAGAAATGGTGAGAGTGGACATCCCCGTCTTGTTCCTGACTGTAGAGGCAAAGCTCTCAGTTTTTCCCCATTGAGGAGGATATTAGCTGTGGGTCTTTCATATATGGCCTTTATGATTTTGAGGTATGTTCCCTCTATTCCTACTTTTTTGAGTGTTTTTGTTAAGAATGGGTCCTTTATTCTGTCAAATGTTTTTTGTGCATCAATTGAGAGGATCATATGGCTCTTGTACTTTTCTTTTATTAATGTGGTGTATCATGGTGATGGATTTGTGAATATTGAACCACCCCTACAGCCCAGGAATAAATCCCACTTGATCGTGGTGAATAATTCTTTTAATGTACTGTTGGATTAGATTTGCTAATATCTAGTTGAGAATTTTTACATCCAGATTCATCAGGGATGTTGGCCTGTAATTCTCCTTTTTAGTGCGGTCTTGGTCTGGTTTTGGAATCAGGTAATGCTGGCCTCATAGATTGAGTTTAGAAGTTTTCCTTCCATTTCTGTTTTGTGGAACAGTTTGACGAGAATATATATTAACTTTTCTTTAAATGTCTGGTAGAATTCCCTTGGGAAGCCATTTGGCCCAGGACTACTCTTGTTTGTTTGGAGATTTTTGATTACTGTTTCAATTTCTTTGCTGGTTATAGGTCTGCTCACATTTTCTATTTCTTCCTGTTTCAGTTTTGGTAGTTTGTATGTTTCTAGGAATTTGTCCATTTCTTCTAGATTGCCCAGTTTTTGGCATATAATTTTTCATAATATTCTCTTACAGTTGTCTGTATTTCTGTGGTGGTGTTTGTGATCTGTTTCATTCATGATTTTATTTGTTTTGGTCCTTTCTCTTTAACTTTTGATAAGTCTGCCTAGGGGTTTATCAATTTTATTAATTCTTTCAAAGAACCAGCTCTTAGTTTCATTGATCTGTTCTGCTGGGTTCTGTTGTTTTAATATCATTTATTTCTGCTCTATTCTTTATTATTTCCCATCTTCTGCTGGCTTTAGACTTTATTTGCTGCTCCTTTTCTAGATCCTTTAGGTGTAGGGTTAGGTCGTGTATTTGAGACTTTTCTTGCTTCTTGAGGTAGGCCTGGATTGCAATATACTTTTCTCTTAGGACTGCCATTGCTGCATCCCAAAGGTTTTGGACTGTCATGTTTTCATTTTCATTTGCTGCCATGTACTTTTTTATTTCATCTTTTTATATCAAGTTTTGCATGCGTATTAATGAGCTCCTTAAGGCTCCTCACTGCCTTCAGGTGAGTTCTCAGGTGGTGGGCAAGGAGATCTTGCTTCTGCTCATGCTCCTTGCCTCAGCTTTCAGGCACTCCCCATATCATGCACCCACATAAGCCATGTAGGTGATGAATTTTTCCTTAGTTTTGACATTGGTCTTGATTTTTATTTGTACAGTTGCAAATTGCTTCTAGACATTTCTAGGAGTTTCTTCACAAATGTCATTTAGTCCATCTGAAACAGATCAGTTTCTTAAAACCCATTTCTTCTAATGAATCTGGAACAGAATCTGCTTTCAGGGCTGGTGGTTTTGACTTTGAATGTTTTTTTTTTTTGTTTTTTTTTTGTTTTTTTTAATTTTATTTTTGGGACAGAGAGAGACAGAGCATGAACGGGGGAGGGGCAGAGAGAGAGGGAGACACAGAATCGGAAACAGGCTCCAGGCTCCAGGCTCCGAGCCATCAGCCCAGAGCCTGACGCGGGGCTCGAACTCACAGACCGCGAGATCGTGACCTGGCTGAAGTCGGACGCTTAACCGACTGCGCCACCCAGGCGCCCCTGACTTTGAATGTTTTATTCATCCCTTTACCTCAGCTCTTCATTCAATTAGTCATGATTCCTGTTAATTTTTTCTTTACCAGATAATCTCCCATTTGTCTTTCTTTCTATTTCAATTAATAGCTTAGTGTAGACCTTTATTGCCTCATGGCAGTGTTACTGCAGTGAACTCCTTAGTAGTGCCTTCCTTCTTCTGGAATCAGTTTTGTTGATGGTATGAGGTGAGTCTTTACCCTGAACTCCATTCCCTTTTCATGAAAAACTTGATGTTTTTGAAATGTGATTGACCAAGCCTTCCCTTTCTGCTGCCTGTGCTATGGCAGCACTTATGTTTTGATGATGTATCTCTTTTCTTCTATTGCGTTATTCTAGTAATTTTTTGTTGTTGTTTTGTTTTGAGAGGCTTTGAAACAGCAGATAGCAGATTTACAGGAAGATTTGAAAAGAAAGGAAGCAAAATGGTCAAGCACACATGGCCGTCTTAGAAGCCAAATAGAAATGTTGGTCAGAGAGAACACAGACCTCAGGGAAGAAATAAAAGTGATGGAAAGATTCCGATTAGACGCCTGGAAGAAAGCAGAAGCTACAGAGAGCAACATAAGGATGGGTCCGTGTGTGACTGCCACAAAAAAAGATGGATCCATGGTAGGTTTGGAGCCAGTTTCGTCAAGTCAGGGAGATATTAAATATTTGAGCCCTCAAATTTATAGAGCTGGAGCAGAGGAAGTGGGGAGAATGGTAGGGGATGTGATCAGAGATGTGATAGAGGGAGGTGGGACAGAGTTCATTAGGCCTTAGTTGATTCCTGTAAGCACTGGGGTGTTTCCTCTGAGTGAGAAGTGGAGCTATGGAGGGCTATGGTTGAAGAGGGGGCCTGATCCTTTATTTTAGTAAGGTCACTCTGTCTGCTGCTGACTGTAGACTGAACGGGGAGGAGAAGGTTATAGGCGTGATTGGGAATGCCAGTTAGGAGATTGTTACTGTTATTCACACCACAGATGAGAGGGGCTTTAGACTGGAAGAGCAGCAGTGGAGGGCTGAGAAGTGTATAGGATTTGTTGATAAGCTGGATATTGGGTGTGACAGCAAGGAAGGAGTCAAGAATGGCTTCCAGTAGGGTTCCTGGGTGGCTCAGTTGGTGCAGCATCCGACTTTTGGTTTTGGCTCAGGTCATGATCTCACAGTTTCGTGAGTTCTAGCCCTGCATCAGGCTCTCTGCTGACAGTGCAAAGCCTGCTTAGGATTCTCTTTCTCTCTCTCTTCTCTCTCTCTGCCCCTCACCCGCTCATGCGGTCTCTTTCTCTCTCAAAAATAAATAAACTTAAAAAAAAAAATGGCTTCCAAGTGTAGTGTAGTGATTTGGCATAATAGAGTTTCCATTTATTGTAAGAGACCACAAGAAAAGAGCATGTATTTCTTGGGAGCGTGGATATTAGGATCTCAGGTTTAGATGGGTAAATTTGAAATGCCTATTAGCCCTCAGGTTGAGATGTTGTCTGGGAAGTTATGTACATAGCAGGAGAAGGTCAGATTGGAGCTAAAAGTTTAGGGGTCATCAGGATGTGTGGTAAAGCTTTGGGCTGGTGGAGTTCACCAAAGCTGAAAGTGTGGGTAGTAAAGAGATCCACGTACTGAGCCAGAGTGTGAGAAGACGGGGGGAGGAAAATTGACAACCAGAGGATGGAGTTAAGGAAGCCAGTGTGGTGTCCTGAGAGCCAAGTAAAGAAAGTACTTCCCAGAGGAGAGAGTGGCCAGCGATGTCAAAGGTTGCTGCTAAGTTAGATGAGGGCTGAAAATTGGTCATTGGATTTACCACGTAGGAATGTGTTGAAAGTAAAAGCCTGACTAGATAAGAGAGAATGAGAAGTTTCAGACAGAGAATAAGAACTTTCTGGAGAGATTTTGCAGTGAATGGAAAGAGAAGGGGTAGTGGCTGTAGGAAAGGTTTTTTTGTTTTTGTTTTGTTTGTTTTAATGGGAAAATTAACAAGTGTTTCTGTATTGACAGAATTGATTCAGTAAAGAGGAAAATGCCGATGCAGGAGGAGGTGGGAAGAAATTGTTGGAGCAATGTTCATAAATGAGAGAAGGGGGGATTTAGGGAATGAAGGGAGGGTCTGGCCTTGGCCAGGAGCATGGACAGCATGTGCCTGGTAGCAGAAGGTTGAAGGTGTGGAACCCAGGCTCAACGTGTGGTACCTGTTGGTAGGAAGCTCCCTCCTAATGTTAGTATTGTCAGTGAAGTGAAAGCTTGGTCGTCAGCTGAGAGTGAAGATGTAGGAGGTTTGGGGCGATGAGAGAAGGAGAGTGAAAGGCAAAGGAACTAGGGAAGTGTAGTCTGGTTCCTGGACTGCTTTGGGAGCCTATGTAGGTTAGAGATCATATATTTCAGGTGAGAGTTGTTTGCATTATTTTCTTGTTCAGCATTTTGGTTGTAAGGTGGTGGAGAGTTATATTTTAGAAGAGGTGTGGTCATCCAGGTGAATACCACAAAGTGAGTTGAGGGCATGGAGGCAACAGTATATGCAACCAGAGTCACTGTGGTGAAACTTGGTTTAAGCTGCATAAGACCATAAGGTTTTGAGGGACATAGAAAATCTACATGGAATATGGATTAATGAATTGTAGGACCCTGTACAGTTGGTGGAGTTAGGGTGTTAGAGGAATGAGCTAGATATAGCAGTCAGAAGAAAGTGGGGTTCTCCCCACCTCCCCAAACTTTTTATTATAACAGCTTCCCCAAATAGAGACATTTGAAAGAATAATAGGATGACCACCTGAAGAGTCACCTAGATTCAATCACTGTTAATATTTAACCACTTGTGTGTATGTGTTTTGCTGTACCATGTGAAGCTAATTGCAGAAATCATGGCATCTTACCCCTGGATACTATAGCATTTTATTAAATGGCATTGGCTTTTTCAGTAGACCAGGCTAATGATTTTGTAGAATTCCCCACATTCTGGATTCAAAGGCTTTGAAAATGAGATGTTTGCAGTTATTGGTAATTGCACATATTGATAATGACCAGTTGTAGAGTTTGCCATTGGTGTCCATGGCTGAGGGAGGATAGAGTAGGTTGGGAAACTGAAGCTAAGGCAGTGGAGTTATCTCCTGGCAAGGTGAGTACGTGTTGGGTGAGTTGTGGACATGAGACACAGAACTAGGACAGGGGTGGTTAGGCAGGAGAGAGATTTGGTTGGAATCAGTGATGGGGAGCAAGGAAGACCTACCTGTACCCTGCCTCTAAACCTAGGGGTGTAAATTCTGAGGGTGAGAAATTTCCATCCCTAGAAGGAGGCAGTGGTGAGCCATCTTAGTAAGGAGCTAGGGCTCAAAGTGGAGCAAGATGGTTGGGAAGTGTTCACAGGCGAGGTAGAGATAAGGGGGTTTTGCTGATGTTGAGGAGTAACTAACTGCCCTCTTCTCTGGCTAATCTGGCAACAGTTACAGAAGACTTTCATTTTATGTTGTCTGTTATGCCCTCACTTGAAGAATGAATATACAGTTGACCCTTGAGCAACATGGGTTTGAGCTGTGTGGGTCCACTTGCACACAATTTTTCAATAAATACGGTACAGCACTGTAAATATATTTTCTCTTCTGTACAATTTTTTTTCATTTTTTAAATTTAAAAAAAGTTTTATTTATTTTAAACATTTTATATATTTTTGAGAGAGTGCAAGCAGGGGTGGGACAGAGAGAGAGGGGGACAACTGCGTTGACACCTGCGAGCCTGACGTGGGGCTTCAACTCATGAACCAGGAGATCAGTACCTGAGCCGAAGTCGAAGGCTCAACCGACTGAGCCACTCAGGTTCCCCTGAGTGTATGACTTTCTTAATAACATTTTCTTTTCTCTAGCTAACTTTATTGTAAGAATACAATACATAGGGCACATGGGTGGCTCACTCAGTTAAGCGTCTGACTCTTAATCTCAGGGTTGAGTTCAAGCCCTGCACTGGGCTCCACACTGGGTGTGGTGCCTACTTAAAAAAAAAAAGAATATGGTGTATAATACATATGACATAAAAATATGTGCTAATCTGTTTATATTGTTAGTAAGGCTTCTCGTCAACAGTAGGCTATTAGTAGTCAAATTTTGAGGTAGTCCAAAGTTGTACATGGATTTTCAACTTCTTCGGAGATCAGTGCCCCTAACCCCCACAGCGTTGTTCAGGGCCATCTGTTTTTCCAAAGGTGGGGTGTGTGTGTGTGTGTGTGTGTGTGTGTGTGTGTGTGTGTGTATAGTACATTCATAAATAATAGCTTGTTCACTCTGACCTGTAGTGATGATAAATGAAAACAACATAAACAAACTTAAGCCATTCTCCTTGCAAGCTGAGTTTTAGTTTCATTCATTGTACTAATATGTAGACAAGTACTAATTTTATATTCAAAATTATCTCATACTATAGAATTCATCAGTTCGATTACAAAAGAGTCAGATTTCTTCAGGAACCCGGGTAGAAAAATACAAGAAAAACCATTTGCCGACACAAGGTAAGAAGTTGCATGATATTTTTACAAAATATATTAGGAATTTAAAGAATAGAGAATTTACACCTAATGTAAGAAGTAAAACATTGTAAAATATCATTGAAGCCCCTATGTATTCTCCCCAACTTCCACCCTGACAACATTCCTTTGCTTGTTTTTCATTCTTTTACCACATTATGTCCATAAATCAATATAGTATTGTTTCTATGTATCCCTCTACAATTTGCTTTTTTCTCTCAATATTTTGATGCCCACATTAATACATATAAAACTCTAGTTTGTTGATTTTAATAGCTATACAGATTCCATGTATATTTGCACAGTTGAGTTTTCCTGTTGATGGACTTCATGTTTTCCCCCAGTTTGTCAATAGAATGAATAAGGCTGAAGAAAATATCTGTCATGTGAGTTTCTCCAGGATACATATCAAGAGTAGGATGCTGGGTCATACCAGGTTTGTGCTACTGGAGGAGATTTTCCCTTTGCTCTGCAAAGTGGCTTTGCCAGTTTTTTTACTGTCAGCAGAGTATGCTATTTGTGCCTACCAACCCTTGACCTGGTCGGACTTTAAGACTGTGGCCAGTCAGATGGGCATGAAATGGTGGGTTAGTGTAATTTTAATATGCATTTCTCTGATTCCTGGTAAGGTCATGTGAGCATCTTTTTGTATATTTAATGGGCATTTGGGTTTCCTCTTTTGTTTATTGCCTGTTCATTTCTTTTGCCCATTTAAAACTTTTTAGGGAGTGGCTTCTCTTTATTGAAGTTATTCTGCGTACCAATCCTTTCTCAGTTACAAACACTGCCACGATCTTTTCCCAGTCTGGGTTTAGCTTTCGGTTTGTGTTTTTTATATACATGTTTTTCCTTTTAATATGGAATTTATCCATCTTTTTTTATGACTTTAAGAAATCCTTCTCAATCCTTAGGTCACAAATATATATATTCTCTCATTAACTTTTGTTTTCACAACTAGATTTTTCATTTACCAGGAATTTTTAGAAATTATTTTCATGAATTGAATTTATAAAAGTGGATATAACATATGCAGCTTGATGGTTGTAAAGGAAATACTTGGATAAATACCAGCAAGATAAAGAGAGTAACAGCACCCCAGAGCTCTCACCTCCATGATCATATTATATTCCCTATCTGTGTAGTTTCTACTCTTATAAGTGCAGTCCTACAAAAATGCTTTTTGAACTTTCTGAATAGTTATACTGTATGTATTCTGTTGTCTTTTACTGTACATTGTTTTTGAGAGTCATGTTGATCTGCAACTCTAGTTCACTAATTTTCCTGCAAGGCAGTTTGAATGTTTATGAATATATTAAAATTAACCTGTTGATGGTTAAATTTTTTTTAAGTTTGGGATGTTAAACAATGATGCTGTGAACATTCGTAAACGTCTCTGGTTACATTCATTTCTCTAGGGCACATACTGCAATTACTGGGTAATCAGTAAGAATATCTTTAACACTCATAGATTTTGCCAAGACATTTTCCAAAATGATTTTACTGCCTAACCAGCAAAGTAATGTAAGTGCTTGCACTGCTCCACACCTTGTTGATACTTGGTATTGTCAGACTTCAATTTTTGCCAGTCTGGTACGGATGAAAACTGTCTCATCATAGTTTTGATTTGCATTACTGGGATTACTAAATATGTTAAATACCATTGCCTATGTTTATTACCTATTTAGATTCCCTCTATGAGAAAATTGATCAGGTCTTTTACTCATTCTGTGGTGTTGTCTTTTTTGTTATTGGTTTGTGGGGGGATTTCCCCTCCCTCCGTTGTAATCATTTAAGAGTTACACACATTGCAAATATCTTCTTCCAGTCTGTGGCCTGCCTTTTTACTCTTTATGATATCTTTTGGTGAACCAAAACTCTTTTCCTTTTTTTAATTGAAAATGTATTTGACATACAACATTGTATAAATTTAAGGTATATAATAATGTTGATATATGTATCTATATATTATTATTGCCAGTGTAGTGATAATTAATACCTCTATCATATCACATAATTATATCTTTAAAAAAAGTTTTTTAACGTTCATTTATTTATGAGAGAGCATGAGCAGGGGAGGGGCAGAGAGAGAGGGAGACACAGAATCCATAGCAGGCTCTAGGCCCTGAGCTGTCAGCAAAGAGCCTGATGTGGGGCTCGAACCCACCAACCATGAGATCATGACCTGAGCCGAAGTTGGATGCTTAACCGACTGAGCCACCCAGGCACACCTAGTTATTATGTCTTTTTAATGGTTGAAGAGTTTAAGATCTAGTTTCTTAGCCAAATTGTTCATTATAATACAATATTACCTATATTCACTATACTGTTCTAGGACTTATTTACTACTTGTTGCAAGTTTATACCTTTAAACAACATCTCCCCTATCCCCCAAACTCCCCCTCCCTGGTAACCATGGTTTCACTCTTGTTTTACAAGTTTGGCTTCTTTAGATTCCACTTGTAAGTGATATCATACAATATTTGTCTGTCTCTGTCTGACTTATCTCACTTAGCATAATGTCCCCAAGGTGCATCCATGTTATTGCAAATAGCAGTATATCTTTCTTTCTCATGGCAAAATAATATTCTGTTGTGTATCTGTATCACATCTTTATTCATACACTGAGGGGCACTTAGGTTGTTTCCATATCTTGGCTATTGTGAGTAATGCTGCAGTAAACATAGGCTTCAATATCCTGTTTTTATTTCCTTTGAGTATGTACTCAGAAGTGGCATTGCTGGATCATATGGTAGATCTATTTTTGTTTTTTTGAGGAACTTCCATAGTGGATGAACCAGTTTATATGCCCACCAACAGTGCATAAGGATTTCCTTTTCTCCACATCCTTGCTAATACTTGTTACCTCTTGTCTTCTTGATGATAGCTTTTCTGGCAAGTGTGAAGTGATATCTTGTGGTTTTGATTTGCAGTTCCTAGATGATTAGTGAAGTTGAACATCTTTTCATGTACTGTTGGTCATTTGTACGTCTTCTTTGGAAAAATGCTTATTTAATTCCTTTGCCCATTTTTCAGTTACATTATTTTGTTATTGAGTTGTATGAGTTTTTCTGTATTTTGGATATTAACTCTGCAAAAGTTTTCTCCCATTCTGTGTGTTGCCTTTTCATTTTGTCAATTGTTTCTTTTGTTGTGCAGAAGCTTTTGATTTTTGATTTGTTGATTTTTGCTTTTGTTGCTTGTGCTTATGGTGTCATATCCAAGAAATCATTGCCAAGACCAATGTCAAGGGATTACTTCCGTGTTCTCCTCTAGAAGTTTTATGGTATCAGGTTTTATGTTTAAGTCTTTAATCCATTTCAAATTAATTTTATGAGTGGTCTAAAAAGAGATCCAATTTTACTTTTCTGCATGTGTTCGGTTTTCACATCATTGGTTGAAGAGACTATCTTTCCTCGTTGAGTGTTCTTGGCTCCTTTGTTGAATATTAACTGTTTGTATATGTGAGGGTTTAATTCTGGGCTTTCTGTTCTATTCCATGGGTCTGTGTGTCCTTTTTTATGCCAGTACCATACGTTTTAATTACTCTAGTTTAGCAGTATAGTTTGAAACCAGCAATTGTGATGCCTCCAGCTTTGTTCTTTTTTCTTAGGATTGCTTTGGCTATTTGGGGTCTTCTGTGGTTCTATACAAATTTTAGCATTCTTTGTTTTGTGAAAAATGTCTTTGGTATTTTGATGGGATTGCACTGAATCTGTAGATTGCTTTGGGTAGTATGAACATTTTAATTCTTCCCAGAAGCATAATGTATCTTTCCATTTATTTGTGTCATCTTCAATTTCTTTTATCAGTCTTACAGTTTTCAGACTATAGGTCTTTCACCTCCTTGGATAAATTTATTCCTAGATATTTTATTCTTGTTGATGTAACATGGAATCGTTTTCTTAAATTTCTCTTTCTGATAGCTTGTTATTAGTGGATAGAAATTCAGCTAGTTTCTTTGTTAATTTTTGTATCCTATAACTTTACAACAACATTTACTAGTTCTAATAGATTTTTTGGTTGAGTCTTTAGGGTTTTCTATATTTAGTACGTCATCTGCAAATAGTGAAACTTTTGCTTCTAATTCAAATTGGATAAATTTGGATGCTTTTTATTTTTCTTGCCTAATGGCTGTGGCTAGGACTTCCAATTTTATGTTGAATAAAAGTGGTAAAAGTAGGCATCTTTGTCTTTTTCCTAATCTCCAAAGAAAAGCTTTTAGCTTTTCACCGAGTGATAGTTATTTAGTGTTCTTTTCCTTTAACCTTTATACTATAGTTAAGTGGTTAATATACCATCTTATTGTAGATTTGGAGTTTTCTGTATTTGATTATAAATTTTTCTTTTTTTTTTTAATTTTTTTTATTACGTTTCTTTATTTTTGAGAGGCAGAGAGACAGAGCATGAGCAGGGGAGGGGCAGAGGGAGAGAGGGAGGCACAGAATCGGAAGCAGGCTCCAGGCTCTGAGCTGTCAGCACAGAGCCCGATGCGGGGCTCGAACCCACGAACTGTGAGATCATGACCTGAGCCGAAGTTGGACGCTCAACTGACTGAGCCACCCAGGCGCCCCTGATTATAAATTTTTCATCTTTACCATTGTGTTGTTTACTTTTACATGTTTTCATGATGCTGATTAGCATCTTTTTGTTTCAGCTTGAAGAGTTGTTTTCAGCATTTCTTGCACAGCAGGTGATTAAACTCCCTCTGCTTTTGTTTATCTGAGAAAGCCTTTATTTCTCCTTCATATCTGAAGGAGATAATTTTCCTGGATATAATATTCTTGGCTGGCAATATTTATCTTTCATCACTTTGAATATGTCATTCCACTGTCTCCAGGCCTATAGAGTTTCTGCTGAGAAATCCACTGGTAGCCTCATTTGGTTTGTCTTGGGGTTTTTTTTTGGGGGGGGGGGTTGCATGTTACCTTTTTTTTTTTTTTTTTTTTTCTCCTGGCTGCCTTTAAGATTCTTCTTTGTGATTAATTTTTGACAGTTTCATTATAATGTATCTTGGAGAAGGTCTTGCATTAAGGTAATAGGGTGTCCTATTTCATGGACTTGTTTGTTCAAGTCCTTGCCCACATTTGACAGGTTCTCAGCTATTATTTCTGTATTTTATTTTTTAAAGTTTATTCATTTATTATTTTTGAGAGAGAGAGAGAGAGAGAGAGCGAGCGAGCACAAGTCGGGGAAGGGCACAGAGACAGGGAGACTCAGAATCTGAAGCAGGCTCCAGGCTCTGACCTGTCAGTACAGAGCCTGATGTGGGGCTTGAACTCACAAACAATGAGATCATGACCTGAGCCAAGATTGGATGCTTAACCAACTGAGCCACCCAGGCTCTCCTCAGCTATGATTTCTTTAAATAAACTCTCTGTCCCTTTTCTTCTCTTCTTGTGGAACCCCAATTCTTCCAATATTTGGCTCTCTGGTGGAATCTCATAGCTCTTGTTGGCTTTCCTCACTCTTTCTTAATCTTAGTTCCTATGCCTCTTCTGTTGTTATTTCTATATTCCTGTCCTCCAAGTCACTTATTTTCTCTTCCATGTGTTCTGCTCTGCTACAGATGCTTTCTATTGCATCTTCATCTTATTTGTTGAATTCTTCAGGTCCAGAATTTGTTTGGTTCTTGTTTATAATTTCAGTCTGTTTTGTAAAGAACTCCTGTTCATTAATTTTGTTCCATGACGTCATGGAATTGTCTTTGAGTTTTCTTGTAACTTGTTGAATTTCTTCACAAGAGCAGTTTTGAATTCTTTATCAGATGTGGTATTTCATATCTTTGAGTTTTGTTGCTAGAGACCTATTAGTTTCTTTTTGTGATGCCATGTTTCCTTAATTTTTTATACTGTTTGTAGCTATGGACTTCTGCTTTCCCATTTGAAATAGCAGATACCTTCTTAGTTTTTATGATTTCTTTGGTTTTTATAGTTCACCAGTCTAGCTGTTAGAAACCATTCTTCTGTATTCCAGAAGGTGGTAAAATGGCCCAAATTTGTAGTTATTCCCCTGCTCACCAACTGTGGCCTATTTTCTGAGCATGCTCCCTGTTTATTGAATCTTGCTCTTTGGTTGTAGTTGGGAGGGCACATAAGGAGCTGGTAGCAGAGTTAGGAGAGGTGTGGGTTTAGCACTTGGGCTTTGGGGGTGCCACTCGAAGATCTTCGAGTGGGGTACTACCAGAGGCTTGTGGGTGGACTTCATGTTGAAGTGCTGAAGCAGACAGCAGGAACAACATTCCTGTAATGACCTTTGATATTCTAGTATGCTTCCTTCCCTTTCTCTTTCCTTCTCCAAGTCATGGGGGTCTCTCCTTAGAGATCTGGGTGCTGTTGGAAACAGATGTTTCTTTAGCCACAACCCATGTAACTGGCCTAGCTGGGCAGTCACTTTTTGCTTTTGCTTTGCTATCACTTCCTTTGGAGAGGTTGTTACTGCCACTGCCAAACAACAGCGTGCTGTGTCTCCCTGGGGAGGGGAGCAGCTCTGGCAAGTTCCTCCCTCTCTGCATCCAAACTCATCGCTGTCCTTTTCCAGTGGCATGTTGGAATCTCCCCTCAGGGTGGACTAGACTTCTGCAAATTCTCTTTTGTCTGTGGGTATCCACCAAGGTTTGTGCTCTCTGGGTTTCTTTTCCAGTCATGGTGAATGGGGACGGGGCAGGTTCACTAACTCCCTTGGATCTGCGTCCCTTACTGAGGTCCTATTTTTGGATGCCCAGGTGGGTAGGAAACCTCCCAGATCCCTTGGTGTGAGGTGCTGAGGTACTTTCATTTGGTTATAGATGTCTAATTAGTTGTTTAAAAAGAGAAGGAAAAAAGGAATGACTTATACTGCCATGATGCTTGATGGTACCTTATAATTCCCCACAATTCCCAAGATTCTTACTTAATGTTGTTGAATTTCAGTTTTTTTACTTTACGGGTGGTGCCTCTTAAGTCTTCCCTATCTTGCGGTCATAAACCTATCCTCCTATATTGTCTATATCTAGCTATTCCAGCACTGTTTATTAAATAATTTAATCTGTCCCAACTTTTATAAGATATGTAATTTTATAAGGTATGTTTATACTCAAAGTAGTGAACACAGACTCAGGAGTCAGAGCTCCATGCTCCTGCTCATGTGTCCTGGTCCTCTCAGTGGGTCTCTGCTTAGAGGCTTCCAGTTTCTGCTCATGAACAGCTTGAGAGAAGAATTAAGCTCCATAGGATTGAATCCTGGTTTGCTTTATTAGCTGACAACTTTGGCACGTTATTTAACCTCAGCCTCGTTTTCCTTACCTCTAAAATGGGGATATTAGTCTTTTCTATGGAGGATGGTTAAAACATTTAGGAGTGAGGTCCAACAGAGCTTACTTTGCACATGTAAGTAAGGTGCAGGCAATTGTTCTTCGTTTATCACATCAAAACAGAGCATTCCTCTCGTCCCCAGAACCATCTACCATCTACCCGTTTGCCCAAGCCAAAATGCACTCCCAGGGATCTCTAAACTAATCCTTCTGATGTTGATAGTTTCTGAATCGATTAAGTAGGTTGAACCGTATGAAACCCAGCTCTTTGGAACCTATCAGTGATTTAACACAGTGCAGTCAGAACATTTCTGTCTCCCTGAGTACTGCACAAGCCTTCTCAGATGCCCGCCAACTGCCTGAATGGACTCTGCTTCTGTTCTTTAGTGTGCTCTCTGTGTAGCATCTAGTGGCACGTACTTGAAACAAACTTGCAAATTTTGGGCATGGTTTTTTTGTTTTTAATATGAAATTTATTGTCACATTGTTTTCCATACAACACCCAGTGCTCATCCCAACAGGTGCCCTCCTCAATGCCCATCACCCACCCTCCCCTTGGGCATCTTTTTAATATGGCCCTTTGGCACATAGGAAAAAAATATTAGAATGTCAGTATATTTTTTAAAATTCACCTTAATTTGTTGTTGGTGAGTGTGTGTATATGTGTATACACTTATTCTATAACGTATGTATTACTAATATAGTATATGATTGGTGTGCTGGTCATAACCTAAACAGTTTAAACCACAGCAATTAGGTCTGGATTTTAATACCCAGTTATTTTGTCAAGCAAAATTCGAGATGTATTCTTGGATGCCTCTATTATATCTACCCTACATCTAACCTCTAACTAAAGTCCTTGTGATTAGCTCCAAAATACCTTTGGGTTCATCTGTTAGGTTAGTTGAGCACCTGTCTGTTCCTCCAGATTGTAAATTCTCAGAAATTGGATATTGTCCTTGTCTTTCTTGGGTCACACTGGACTTAAGTGCCTGAATAAATATTTGAAGTTCTATAATGAACTCCTATGAATTAGTAAAGAAAAACATTAAGACTTCCTTAGCTAATGGGTAAAGGATAGTAGTTCACAAAAGGATATGAACTAAGGAAATATTTGACCATAATATTAAGTAAATTTAAAACTTTCAATTAAATATGAAAACTAACTCCGACAATTATATTCTAACAGGTAATCCATCTCGAAGATCCAAGACTGTGCCTCCTCGTGACTTAGGCAGTTTGGATAAGGGACAAGTAAATCTCTATATTTTTATATATTTAGACATAGATTACTCAGGCTTGAAACTGCTTAGTTAACTGACTTAAGTTTCTAAACCATTTATAAAGGTTTTTTACCTAACATTGTAAATGTTTTTTTTATTTTTTTATTTTTTAATGTTTTTATTTATTTTTGAAGGAGAGAGAGACAGAGCATGAGTGGGGGAGGAGCAGAAAGAGAGGGAGGCATAGAATTTGAAGCAGGCTCCAGGCTCTAAGCTGTCAGTACAGAGCCCAATGTGGGGCTTGAACCCAAGAACTGTGAGATCATGACCTGAGCCGAAGTCAGACGCTTAACCGACTAAGCCACCCAGGCGCCCTGTAAATGTTTTTTATAAACACCAAATGCTAGCTGTCAAATCCTATAATAGGAGAATCTGGCATTTGGAAATAAATGTAAATTTTAGCTGCTTGAAATGTTATTACACGTCCTTTATGACAGATGAAAGAGAGCCTTTTGTCCTTACAGACTGCCTCACCCAGGGAGCCCCCTGAATCAGTGGACCTTTCAGATCCTGAATATAAAAAGGATGACAAAAAAGAGGAAAAAGAAGAAATCCAGGGAGAAATCAGTCATCCTGATGGAAAGGTTAAACTTTTTTTTTTTAAATAATGAATATTATAAGAAATAAGTATAGGTTAAAGTAGAATTGGAACATTTAAGATTCTAAAATAATTGATCTTCCAGACCACTGAGGGACCTTAAGAACTTTAGTTCCTTGGGGTGTGACCTTAGCTTGAGTCTTTGGACTCCTAAAAATGCTAGACACACACAGGCATTTAGCTGCCCTTTCTAGTTTAGGGATACAGCAAAGGAGGGAATACAGTTCTTTGTTTAAACTCTGTTCTTTCTCTAAACATAGCTAAAAAGCCTTTGTAATCTTTGGTACTTTTTAAAAGCCTCTGTTCTAGGCCTTATCCTTCCTGCAGCCTTTCTGTCCATCTCTAGGTGCACAGTTTTATTCTTGTGCTTAGGAAAGGTTTTGAGCAGGAAATCGCCTGGCTTAGTGTTCCAGCTAGAAGTAAGAATGAAAAGGGAAGGGGGACATAAACAGGGTTTGTTAGCAGGGAGGGAATGAGGTAGTTTTTCCTCAGGTTTATAGAAAATTTACTTTTCTGAATACCTTAATTTGACCCATTTTAATTGAAATGATAAAGCCAAAATTCACTGCTAGTCTTGAGGAGTGAGAAAGGACAAAATAACAATAGTCAAAGGAAGTAGTTAGACTTTCCCACCAATAATTTGTTATACTAAAGCAGAGTTGGTACAGGAAAAGGTTTTTTTTTTTTTTTTTTTTTTTTTTTTTTTTTTTTAAAGAAGAATTCTAGCTAATAAATGGAAAAGGAATGAGAAAACTTGAGAATCATTACTTTGCAATCTCTAATTGAAATACAGGTTCTGGGCGGTAGTCATGAAAAACCATGAACCCATGGATGACAGGTTGATGGGGCTTCAAGGCAGATCTAACTAATGTGACTCAGTTGGTCTTGAGTTCATGAGGACAGCAGGGGATTGCCTTCTGAATGTGTAGCTATAAGCAGCTCTCATCAGTTCCTAGAGAGTATTCTTGTCAGAATAATTCAACCAGAATTTAATCACACCTCTAGATGTGACTACTAGTTTGTTTCCAGGAAGTATAAGGATATATGAGAACATGTAGATGACACCATAATGGGAAAGCAGTCAACCAATTCCAGAATGTGGGAAATTTTATATGGTTAATGACCCAGTTCCTTTAATAAGTAATTATCATTAAAAAGGGGCAGGGCAGGGACTGTTAAAGGTTGAGATTTAAGACATATATCAAGTGTTGTATGTGACCCTGTTTTGATCAAATAAACTGTAAAAAGTCTTTTTCATGAATTCAGAGAAAACAGCATGGAGGTTATACCATGACGAAGGAATTAGTTTGTTACAAAAATAGACACCTAGATCAATGGGACCGAATAGACAGCCCAGAAATAAACCCATACTTATACGGTCAGTTAATCTTGACAAATGAGGCTAGAATATCCAATGGGGAAAAGATAGTCTCTTCAATAAATGGCGTTAGGAAAACTGGACAGCTACCAGCAAAGAATGAAACTGGGCCACTTATTTATACCATACATAAAAACAAACTCAAAATGGATTAAAGACCTAAATGTGAGGCCTAAAACTATAAAAGTACTTGAAGAGACAGGCGGTACTTTCTTCGACATTGGACATAGCAACATTTTTCCAGATATGTCTCCTAAGACAAGAGAAACAAAAGCAAAAATAAACTATTGGGACTACACCAAAATAAAAAGCTTTTGCACACAGCATTTGCACACAGCAAAGAGAACCAATAACAAAACAAAAGGCAACTTACTGAATGGGAGAAGATATTTGCAAATTATTTATCTGATAAGGTGTTAATATCCAAAATATATGAAGAACTTATACGACTCAACACCCAAACAACAAATAATCCAGTTAAAAAATGGGCAGAGGATGTGAACGCATTTTTCCAAAGACGACATACTGATGACACATGAAAAGATGCTCATCATCACTGTCAGGGAAATGCAAATCAAAACCACAAGGAGATATCACCTTACATCTGTCAGAATGGCTGAAATAAAAGACAAAAAAGTGTTAATGAGGATGTGGGGAAAAAGGAACCCTTTTGCACACTGTTGATGGGAATGCAAAGTGGTGCAGTCACTGTGGAAACAGTACGGAGGTTCCTAAAAAAGTTTAAAATAGAAATACTGTATGATCCAGTAATTCCACTACTGGGTATTTACCCAAAGAAAACGAAGACCTGAATTTGAAAAGATGTATGTGCCCCTATGTTTATTGCAGCATTATTTACAGTAGCCAATTTATGGAAGCAAACTAAGTGTACATTAATAAATGGATAAGGAAGATGTGTGTGTGTCAGACACACACACACACACACACACAGGAATATCACACAGCCATAAAAAGGATATGATCTTGCCATCTGCAAACCTGGATGGTATAAGTCAGACTGAGTATCATATGATTTCACTCATGTGGAATCTAAAAAATTAAATAAATAAACCAAAAGCAGAATCAGACCTATAAATACAGAGAATAAACTGATGGTTGCCAGAGGGGAAGGGTTCGGGGGATGGACAAAATGGGTCAAGGGGAGTGGGAAAAACAGGCTTCCAGTTAGGGAATGAATAAATCATGGGGATGGGGATGAAAGGTGCAGCACAGGGAATATAGTTGATGATATTGTAATAGTTTGGAGACCGATGGGAAAGTCACAAGTGAGCAGAGCAGAATGGATAGACTTGTAAGATCACTATGTTGTACACCTGACACTAATATTGTGTACAGTCAACTATACTCTAAAAAAAGAAAATTCAGCAAAAAATGAGTTGGTTTTGGTAGAATAGGTGACATAAGAATGGTGGTGTGTTGATACTTGGGAGTTTATTAACTTTTCTTCTTTTGTGACAGTGTTGCTTGTATTATGAGAGATATCAAAGTAGTCAATTTGGAAAAGAGTTAGGGACATTTTTATCATATGGTCTCAGGAGGAAATCTCTCATATTGATAATCTTGTTTCTCTTTTTTTGTAGATAGAAAAGGTTTATAAGAATGGGTGCCATGTTATATTGTTTCCAAATGGAACTCGAAAAGAAGTGAGTGCAGATGGGAAGACTGTCACCGTCACTTTCTTTAATGGTGACGTGAAGCAAGTCATGCCAGATGAGAGAGTGGTAGGTTTCCATAGCAGTGTTTTTCTCCATGGCTTAAACATCTCCAGAGAGGGGTGGCTGGGTGGCTCCGTCGGTCAGGTAACGACTTCGGCTCAGGTCATGATCTCACGGTTTGTGAGTTTGAGCTCCGCGTCGGGCTCTGTGCTGACAGCTCGGAGCCTGGAGCCTGCTTCAGATTCCGTGTCTCCCTCTCTCTCCACCCCTCCCCTGCTCACGCTCTGTGTCTGTCTCTTAATAATGAATAAACGTTAAAAAAAAAAAAAAAAGAAAACAAACATCTCCAGAGAAAAGGCATACTGACTTTGTGTCTTTACAGATCTACTACTATGCATCTGCCCAGACCACTCACACTACTTACCCAGAAGGTCTAGAAGTCTTACATTTCTCAAGTGGACAAATAGGTAAAAACTTGTTCTGCCCTTTCTTAATTAAATGGTTTCCTTTTTAAAAAAAATAAGGGGCACCTGTGTAGCTGAGTCAGTTGAGCATTTAACCTCGGCTCAGGCCATGATCTCACGGTTTGCGAGTTCAAGCCCTACATCAGGCTCGCTGCTGTTAGCACAGAGCCTGCTTTGCATCCTCTGTCGCCCCCTCTCTCTGCCCTTCCACTGCTCACGCTATCTCTCTAAAAACTGAATAAACTTAAAAAAAAAAAAACCCAGAAAAATAAAATAAAAATATTTACAGTAATTTTTTTTAAACAGAAAAACACTTCCCAAACGGGAGAAAAGAAATCACGTTTCCTGACCAGACGATCAAAAACCTATTTCCCGATGGACAAGAAGAAAGTATTTTTCCAGATGGTACAATTGTAAGAGTACAAAGGTATGATACCTGTTAAATTTGCTTCTCGATTTGTCAATTTTCAACTTCTGTTTCCAAGTGAATTTTGAAAGTCTTAAAACATTGGTATAAGTCATTCAGAATGTTTGTGAGTTTAGCACTGAGCACAGATACACACTTTGAGAGCAGGTGAAGAGTTTTCAGCATTTTGGAGTTTAGATCTCGTTAGAGACGTATAGGTTCTAATATATACTCTACAGAAACTTAAAGGAGGTCTGTATAGCACATGACGAAAGGGGAATGGCAAGTATTTGTACAGAATTAAATTTGGTGAAACTGGAAAACAGTGAATAAGACACAAAGAAGGAAAGCTGCCCAGTTTTTAAGAATAACCAAACAATGGCAGCAGTATTTGAATTAGACTGTTTATTTCTTCTCTGGCTTATATTTTGATTTGCTGGATCTCCCTGTCCCAGCCTGATTAGCATTTTACTTCCCTGGCCTCCCTGACTCAATTTTTTAAAATAACAATCTCTTTATCCTTTTGAGTGTTACATTTTTTGAAGTTAGAGAATTCTTCCTAGTGACGTCTTCAATCCACAATACAGAGTTTCTTGTACTCACTGTGCTGAAGGTTTGTCAAGTTCACTGTCCTACTTTAGTTTGCACCCTCCTCTCCTAGAGTGTGCATGCATTTAACTAACTTGAATTCTGTGACACACAGCAAAAAAAAAAAAAGTAAATGCTAATTCAAATAATGTAGCAACTTCTTATGTAGTGTTTTTCCTGAATATGGTTCGAAACTTTCTCTGCTGCTCAACCAAATAAATACCAATGTCTTCTAAAATCTGCGAAAAATTTTATCTGTACATTATACTCTGAACAATTTCAGAGACTTCCATCTTTTTTTTTTTAAGTCTTATGTTTGAAATTTTCTGTAATAAAAAGAAAATATGAAAACCTCCATGTACTCATCTATTTTCCAACAATTTTTTTAAATTTTTTAAAAAAAAAAATTTTTTTTTTTTTTCAACGTTTTTTATTTATTTTTGGGACAGAGAGAGACAGAGCATGAACGGGGGAGGGGCAGAGAGAGAGGGAGACACAGAATCGGAAACAGGCTCCAGGCTCCGAGCCATCAGCCCAGAGCCTGACGCGGGGCTCGAACTCACAGACCGTGAGATCGTGACCTGGCTGAAGTCGGACGCCCAACCAACTGCGCCACCCAGGCGCCCCTTTTTTTTTTTATGTTTATTTTTGAGACAGAGAGAGACAGAGCA
>NW_026057576.1:378431-450876 GCF_023721935.1 Panthera uncia | reverse complement strand
GCTCAACCGACTGAGCCACCCAGACGCCCCCATTTTCCAACAGTTGTTAACTCATGGCCAGTCTTTTTTCATCTAAACTCAGGCAAATGTCAGATATTAGTTCATTCAGGATTATTTTGGCATTTCTGATTTATAGCAGTGGTTCTTCAACTTCACTGTGCATTAAAACCACCTGAAGGGATTGTTCAATTGCAGAATGCTAGGCCCCATGCCAATAATTTGCATTTTTAATGAGGTCTCAGGTGATGCTGTTATCCCTGGTCCCAGGGCTGCACATGATAAAGCAGTGGCTCTCAAAATGGCTTTTAAGTCTAACACTTAAATGTGGCGCAAAGCCACTACATTTACATAAAATCTGAGAAATAACCAAAAAAAACAGTTTGGAGAAGTGGTAATTCACCATCTATAAACCTTGCTTTGTTTCTAACAGCACATCATACCTATTTTTAGGGGGTTCAGTTTGAATGTCCCGCATGCACATCAAGCAGTCCACTTGGGATTAACTGCTTCTTTTGTTTCATGGCTTCTGAACAGGTCTTAAGTCTAGTCATGCCCCTTCCCAGGAATATAAAGTCTCGTTTCCAACCTGATAAAGAGCAAGCATTACTTAACTTAGTGAAAAGAATAAAGGTAAAAACTGAAAGCGGTATTTTAATACAATGCCCAGTTTTTCTTAGATGCATAATACATCTAAAGTTAAAAAACAAACCTAAGGATTTTGTAGTTTCACGACATAAATTTATTAAAAAACTTTTCATGGGCACCTTTCCTTTTCTATTATTTTTTTAATGTTTATTTTTGAGAGAGAGAGAGAGAGGGACAGAGCGGGAGCAGGAGAGGGGCAGAGAGAAAGAGACAGAATCTGAAGCAGGCTCCAGGCTCTGAGTTGTCACTGCATAGAGCCTGACACGGGACTCAAACTCAGGAGCCATGAGATGACCTGAGCTGAAGTCTGATGCTTAACTGACTGAGCCACCCAGGCATCCCCCTTTTCATGGGCACATTTAAGTGCTAATTTGATCATTGGAACTAATAGCGTGAAGCAGAAATAGGGTGGAAAGAATTTGCAAAGAAGGCATTGTACAAGGAAAGGACCACAGGAGGCTTTAAGAAAAGAGAGAACTGTCAGAATCAAAAGCCATTTTTAGATCATTTTCCTGTTACATATTTAATATTTTTAAATAAATTCTATTTTAAATTTACAGAGATGGCAACAAAATCATAGAGTTTAATAATGGCCAAAGAGAACTACACACTGCCCAGTTCAAGAGACGGGAATATCCAGATGGCACTGTTAAAACCGTATATACAAATGGTCATCAAGAAACAAAGTACACATCTGGTCGAATAAGAGTTAAAGACAAGGATGGTAATATCCTAATGGATACAAAATTGTAATGATCCTATATGTGACTCATCATGAAATAACACTAACTTGATTTTCTTCTCAAAAAATGTACACTTCTTGTGGATTCTGTGGTTTCATTTATATATAAGTGGAAGAGATTATGTTTGGATTATAAAATAAAACATCATAGTTTTTTATATTCTTTGAAATGTACAAGAACAGCTTTCATTTTTAATTCACCTGTCTTTTCTACAGTTGAATGCATGTCTAAGAAATATTACTTTATGAACTGTGTAGACTGTAAAAATAATGAGATTCTTACTTATTGAAGATGGTTATAAAAACCAAGAAGTACAAGAAATACAATAGCACAGATTTTTCATGAGCACATCAGCCACAGAACAAGACTTGCACAGAAAGTTTAGTCAAGGAATAAGAGAATGTCTCCAGTCAGAATATACTGTGTTCAATTAGTACTAAAATTAAAGCATTTATCTACTGTAGAGGTTCTTTAATATAATGGAATGGGAAGTTAAAACCATGAATAAATATAAATAGGTCAAACAACACAGGTAGAAGAGTTCATTCTGTGAGTACAGAGCATCACAGGAGAAAAGTTACAGTGAGGATATGTAAGTGGTCAGAATAGGACACTTGAGGATGGAGGGCGTGTGAAAAATAACTAGCTGGTGTTAACTGAACAACCACAGGTACCCTGATGTTATAACCTATAAAACTGTAGGCTGACAGAAGCAAGATGTCCTTGAAGGAAGGACAAGGCACCTACATAATAATTACAGGTTGCTGTAGTCACTACAATAACTTTAAAAAAGCTAAATATATCAATTCCAGATGATTTAAAAACTGAATATGAAA
Source organism: Panthera uncia (assembly GCF_023721935.1). NCBI lineage: Eukaryota > Metazoa > Chordata > Mammalia > Carnivora > Felidae > Panthera > Panthera uncia. The sequence continues at coordinate 448,652 of NW_026057576.1, read as the reverse complement.
AAAGTTGCAAACTTCTCAAATAAAGAGTTATATACATCATCTCAGGATAGAGAAGGATTTTTAAATGAGGCACAGCGCAAACCTTAACGGTTTGATGAATGGTGTGTCTAAAGATACCACAAAAAAGAAAAGATAAGCCACAGACTAGAAGATATATATATATATACATATATATATGTGTATATATATATACACACACACACGCATACTTGACAAAGGATTAATATCCAGAATATGTAAAGAATTCCTACAGATAACATAATTACAAACAACTCAACACAAAAATGGACAAAGGATACGAAAAAGCAAACAAGTGACTACTAAACCAGTGAATGCATATTGAAATAATAAGATACCTTTTTATACTAGTATCATATACTGGCCACACCACATGTTGCCAAGGGACTCAGACTACTGATGGTAGTAAATGGAGTAAACCACCTTTTGGAGAACAATCACCTCGTGACCTAGTAAATTCCACTACTAAGTACATATACTAGAAAACCCGTAACATGTACACATATTTGTAATTGAGAAAAAACTGGCAACAGTCTAAATATCTAGCAACAGAATTATGCGCACAGATAGAAGAGTGAAAGTAAATAAAGTAGAGCTCTGCATACCAACATGGATAAACAGTGCCAATAGTGAGAAAATTAAAGGTGTGATAGTGCACGCATTAAAAAAATATACACAGCGGTACTATATCTTGCTTATGGATGCATTCATATGCAGCAAAATAAGAACGTAAGAATAATAAACACCAGAATCACAACAGTGTTCACCTCTTCAGGGAAGAGAATGATTGGGGAAGGTCACTCCAGGAGCCTCCAACTGTACTAAGAAGGCCTTACTTAAACTGAATATATATTCGTTATAAAATGAGCTACATTTTTTCATATGCCTAAAATACTTGCTTTTGAAATTATTGTAAAATAAAACCAGAAAATACTTGAAAGCAAATATTTATTAACTATTTTTTTTCAAACAATTCCTAATAGTTTAACATGTAAGAGAAAAAAAACGCCAGCACAACTGCAGAACAAGAAAAGTAAGCCTGAAATGGCCTACATGTAACAGAAAACCTTCTTCTGGGCTGCTATAGATGCTCTGAAGTGTATACCTGAAAAACAAAATGCATGTTATTTAAAACCTTTGCTTAATTTAATGTTCAAACTAGTTACTGAATCACCTGGTACATTTATGTGGATGAATAAACAGCTGGTTACCCAAGCAGTTCAATAGCTTTATTAGGACATGGATTGTTCAACAGTGTTCTGTGCATACCATATCCTTGTGTGCTTAAATTACTTCTAGTGCCCCAACAACTATCTGGTACTATGAATAGTCATGATAGCCATTCCAAGCATTCTTACAGATGCAGATCCTCTCTGGTTCTGGTATTCAATAGGTGAAAAGGGCCTACAAAGAAGTCTAGAAGAGTCTTGTTGAGCTTTGTTATCATTCTTTGAGAAATCAAGGAAAATCCAAAGATGCTTTTATGGGCAATTTAGTATTAATCTCCACTATATTAGTTGCATGCTTTATGCTGATCATAAGGGTGAACAAGAAGTCATGATACTCACATCATTCGTCTCGGTCTGCCAGCCCCATTTCTACTAATGACATATGAACTGGATACTGTTCATCTTCATATAACATCACTATTTGTTCTGGTGCCTGAGCCTAAAATTAAAAGACAGTTGTCAAGAAAATACAGTAAGGTCTTTGCTGGCTTTTCTCTCCTACATTTTGCCTGTATCACACTGGAAGGAAAAGGCATTCTCCAAATTTATTAATAATTTATACTTTAAAGAGGTCTTTGTGATGGTTTCCTATTAAATCCCATTCTTTCCATTCTTACACTTTATTTAAAATTTACGTCTTCCCAAAAGTTTACCTAGATTGAGCCAATGGGCTTTAACGCTACCATCCTGTTAAAATTCATTTATATTCTACCCATGTACCTTTATGCATAAACTGACCAAATTTTGAATGTTATTCATGGTGGTAAATAAATACATTTATCTGTAAAAATACTTACAACTCTGTGTTTCCACTGGCTTCCTGAGAGAAACCATACATAAGCTATTTACTCTGCACACACAGAAGCATGATATGTACCTCTAGAGGTTTTCAAAATGTACTTTCTAGTTGTTTCACTAAGAGCTCATTCTTGTCAGAGCCAGTACGTCAGGAATCCCCAAATCCTGGGTAGGTTGGGCCGAAACAATAGTGTTGAGGACCAGGCTGAATTAAAGAGTGTATTTCCATTCAAAGGGGTTGTTGCTATACCACTCTGGCTGAGTGCCAGTTTGGACAGGAGACCTAGGATTCCTGGAATTTTTAATATTTAACCAGAAGTTAGAAATACAGAATTTGGGGGGGTGAGTTTTTCCAATTTTAAACACTGCACTAAATAAAACAGGTTCAGGCTAGATTCTGCCTATGGGACACCCCTTTGTGACATGCTAATCTTCTAAAGAAAGAATATTTAGGGGTGCCTCGGTGGCTCAGTCAGTTAAGCGGCCGACTTCGGCTCAGGTCATGATCTCGTGGTAAGTTCGAGCCCCGCGTCGGGCTCTGTGCTGACAGCTCAGAGCCTGGAGCCTGTTTCGGATTCTGTGTCTCCCTCTCTCTGACCCTCCCCTGTTCATGCTCTGTCTCTCCCTGTCTCAAAAATAAATAAAACGTTAAAAAAAATTTTTTTAAAGAAAGAATATTTATATTAAACATGATCTGGACTTTCTTATTTGAACCTTTTTTTCCATAAATGTGTTATATGCATGATATAGGTGTGGTGTGTGTGTTGTACGTGTAGTGTGTATGTGATATGTGGGTAATGTGTGTGCAGTATGTTATGTGTATTCTGTATGTGTTGTGCGTTTTGTGTGTGTTATGTGTGGTGCTGAGTGGTGTTTTAGTGTGTGTTTGTGTGGTTTATGTGTTATGTTGGTATGTGTGTGGTGTATATGTGGTGTATGAATAATACTTCTGTAGTGTGCTATATTTTGGTGTGGTTTTTGTGTTATATGTGGGTTATGTGTAGTTCGTGTGTGCTGTATGTTTGGTGTATGTGATGCTTGTGTGCTGTGTGTATGGACTGTGTGGTATGTGTGTTGTGTGTGTCTGGTAATATGAGCAGTGTGAGTGGTTTTGACTGGGGCATGGTGTGTGTGTGTAGTATGCGTTGTGTGTAATGTGTGTGCATTATGTGTGAGATGTGCATGGTGTACCAAACATGTATGTGTATGTGGCATATACTCGTGTGTGCAGTGTGTGTAGTATAAGTGTGTAGTATAAGAGTTGTATGTGTGGTGTATGAGTGGTGTGCATGGTGTTTGTTGTGTGATGTGTTTGCGTGGCAGATATTTGGTATGTGTGGTGTGTAAATAGTGTATTAGTATCAGGTACGCAGTATGTGTTTATATTCCCTATGTGTTTTGTGTTTTGTGTTTTGTGTGTGTGCTACCCGCCTTAGTGTGTGGTTTATGCTGGTGTCTGTTGTGAGCGGTGTGGGTGTTCCAGTGTTGGGTTCGTTATATGTGGTGCCTATGTGGTGTGTGACTGATATTTCTGTAGTGCATATTGTATATTTGTGTGTGGTGTTTTTGTGGTGTATCAGTGTGCTATATGTTTGGTGTGTGTTGTATATTTGATGTTTGTGTGATATGTGTGTGCACATGGTACATGTGTACTGTGTGACAGGTATGTGTGGCATATGTGTGTGGTATCTTGTGTTTTTGGTGTGGTGTTTGTGTTATATGTTGGGTAAGTATATGGTGTATGGTATTTATGTGTGGTGTATGTGCAGTGTGAATGGTATATATGTGATGAATGGGTTGTGTGCAGTTTATAGTATAAATGTGTTGTAGGTATGATGTAGGTGTGGTGTGTGATGTTTGAATGTTGAATGATGTATTTGTGTGGTTGGTATGTATTGAATGAGTATATGGTGTTTGGGTGATTTGGTTTTTGTGTGTGTTCTGTATGTGTAGTGTGTGTTGTATGTTTCTCTGTATTATGTGTGGGGTGTGAGTGCTATATATGTGGTGTAGGTTATTGGTGGTGTGTGTGTGTGTGTGTGTGTTAAGTGTTGTGTGCTTTTGAGTTGTTCATGTGTTATGTTTGGTGTCTCAGTGAATACGTGGTGTGTGTGAATGGTATTCTTGTGGTTGTGTGGGATGTGTGTGGTATGCATGCTATATGCGGTATTTGTGTGTCTTGTGTGTTTTGTGTAATTCTTGTTTGTTGTATTTCAAGTGGGTCTGTAATGTGTTTTATGTACGTGGTATATGTGTGCTCTGAGTGTGGTTTTTTATGATGTGTGTGGGAAGTTTGTGGTTTATGTGTAGTTTGTGTAAAAGGTTTTTGGTAAGTGTGTGTTCTATGACATGGTTTTTTGTGCGGTATATGTTTGGTGTATATTTTATGTGTGATATGTGGTGCATGGGTGTCTTTGCCATTTATTTTGGATGTTATAAGTACAGTGTGTGTTGTATGTTTCTCTCTGTGTGCTTGGTGTGGAACGTGAGTGCTGTGTGTCTTTATTTGGACTTTTTGATCAGTTCTACGGCATTAAATTCAAAACTAGTACACGTCCATCCTTTCAAGGTTTCGACCAGAATTCCTATTCTGGTCTTTCCTACTTTTCAGATACAGTTCAATTCACTTCCCAGACCTACCTTATTATTGTTTTTACTTTTTTATTATTTTTATTATTATTGTTACTTATTATTTGAATGCCTAAGGAGGAGTTCAAATACTATATATGTCCTAATCTCTTTAGATGGAAATAATCCTTTTTTAAAGTTTATTTATTTATTTTGAGAGGGCCCATGAGCAGGGGAGGGGCAGAAAGAGAAGAGAGGGAGAAGCCCAAGTAGGCTTCATGCTGACAGTGTGGAGCCCCATGTGGAGCTTGAACTCACTAACCATGAGATCATGACATGGGCAGAAATCAAGAGTCAGATGTCTGTGCCACCCAGGTGCCCGGGAAATAATCAATCCTTATACACCATCTCCCCAAGTTACCTATACTTCTTTTATGATATGATAGACTGTATTTCATTCTACCTCATTAATGGTTTACAAATGTTTCATTTCCTTCATTGACTTATGAATTCTTTGACTACAGGACACTCATCTTGATCATTGTCATCTTATTGATTACATCAATGATATTTTATAATAAAAGTTTGCTAAATATAAACTAAAACATAATTTTAACAAACCTTAAAATTAACCTTGTATATTTATAGCTTTATATGCTTAAAAGCAATTTTTTTGCATCTAGATTTGCATAGATTGAAAGCACTTTAGGGGTGGCATCTGGGTGGCTCAGTCGGTTAAGCCTCTGACTTCAGTTCAGGTTATGATCTCTCGGTTCTTGAGTTTCAGCCCCATGTCGGGCTCTGTGCTGACAGCTCAGAGCCTGGACCTGCTTCTGATTCTGTCTCCCTCTCTCTGCCCCTCCCCTGCTCAAACTGTCTCAAAAATAAACAACAACAACAAAAAAAAGTACTTTAGAAAATTAATAGGGACCCTAGAAATAGCTTCAAGAAGATTTAATTAAGATAGATAGTTACCATGGAAGAAGCATAAAGCTGTTTCCCTTGAAGACAGTCTATCATAGCCCACAGTGCTTCCATGCTCCATTTGGGACAATATGGTATTCTGGTCTTCCCCGGATCTCTTAAGGGAGGTTTAAACCCTGCCAAGAGAACCTTTATGGCTCGGGCTGGATACTGCATAAGATGAAGAGGAATCTGACGCAGTCTGTCACAAAAGAAATTCTTAAAATGTTCAGAATGTCATGATTAAAATTCTCTAACAGCCAAAACTAAAACATAGGGATAAAGGTTTGGACATTGGATTTGGCAATGAATTCTTAGCTGTGACACCAAAAGCACAAACAAGAGAAGAAAAAATAAACTGGACTACAACAAAATTAAAAACTGTGCAAAGGACATAATCAACGAAGTGAAAAAACAACCTACAGAATGATAGAAAATATACATTAAAAAGTAGACATTTCTCCCAAGAAGATACATAAATGGCCAACAAGCACATGAAAAGATACTCAACATTACTAATCATCAGGGAAATGCAAATCAAAGCCACAATGAGATGTAACCTCAAACCCATTAGGGTGGCTAGTATCAAAACCCCAGAAAATAATGAGTGTTGGTGAGGATGTAGAGAGAAACTGGAACTCCTGGGACACCTGGTATAAAATGGAAAACAGTTTGCTGGCTCCTCCAAATGTTAAATATAGAACGAGTATGTGATCCAGCAATTCCACTTCTCAGTATATACCCCCAAAGAATTGAAGGCAGGGTCTTGAAGAGATATTTATACATTCACATTCATATCAGTATTATTCACAATAGCTAAAATGTGGAATCAACCAAAATATCTATGAATGTGCAGGATACAAAATCAGTGTACAGAAATTGGTTGCATTTCTATACACCAATAATGAAGCAACAGAAAGAGAAACCAAGAAATCGTTCCCATTTACAATTGCACCAAGAACCATAAAATACCTAGGAATAAACCTAACCAAAGATGTAAAAGATCTGTATGCTGAAAACTACAGAAAACTTATGAAGGAAATTGAAGAAGACACAAAGAAATAGAAAAAACATTCCATGCTCATGGATTGGAAGAACAAATATTGTTAAAATGTCAATACTACCCAAAGCAATCTACACATTCAGTGCAATCCCAATCAAAATTGCACAGGCATTCTTCTCAAAGCTAGAACAAACAATCCTAAACTTTTTATGGAACCACAAAAACCCTGAATAGCCAAAGTTATGTTGGAAAAGAAAACAAAAGTGGGAGGCATCACAATCCCAGACTTTAGCCTTTACTACAAATCTGTAATCATCAAGACAGAATGGTATTGGCACAAAAACAGACACATAGACCAATGGAACAGAAGACAGAACCCAGAATTGGACCCACAAATGTATGCCCAACTAATGTTTAACAAAGCAGGAAAGAGTATCCAATGGAAAAAAGTCTCCTTAGCAAATGGTGCTGGGAGAACTGGACCACAACATGCAGAAAAATGAACCTGGGCCACTTTCTTACACCACACACAAAAATAAATTCAAAATGTATGAAAGACCTAAATGTGAGACAGGAAACCATCAAAACCCTAGAGGAGAAAGCAGGCAACAACCTCTTTGACCTCAGCCGTGGCAATTTCTTGCTTGACACATCTCCAAAGGCAAAGGAATTAAAAGAAAAAATGAACTATTGGGACCTCACTGAGATAAAAGTCTTCTGGACTGAAAAAAAAAAAAAATCAACAAAACAAAGGCAACCGATGGAATGGGAAAAGATATTTGCAAAAGACATATTGTATAAAGGGTTAGTATCCAAAATCTATAAAGAACTTACCAAACTCAACACCCAAAAAACCAATAATCCAGTGAGGAAGTGGTCAGAAGACATGAATAGACACTTTTCCAAAGAAGACATCCAGATGGCCAACAGACATGAAAAAATGCTCAACGTCACTCATCATCAGCAAAATACAAATGAAAACCACACTCAGATACCACCTCATGCCAGTCAGAGTGGCTAAAATGAACAAATCAGGAGACTATATATGCTGGAGAGGATGTGGAGAAACGGGAACCCTCTTGCACTGCTGGTGGGAATGCAAACTGGTGCAGCTGCTCTGGAAAACAGTGTGGAGGGTCCTCAAAAAATTAAAAATAGAATTACCCTACAACGGAGCAATAGCACTACTAGGAATTTATCCAAAGGATACAGGAGTGCTGATTCATAGGGGCACATGTACCCCAATGTTTATAGTAGCACTTTCAACAATAGCCAAATTATGGAAAGAGCCTAAATGTCCAATGACGGATGAATGGATAAAGAAGATGTGGTTTATAGATACAATGGAATACTACTTAGCAATGAGAAAGAATGAAATCATGCCATTTGCAGCAACGTGGATGGGACTGGAGGGTATTATGCTAAGCGAAATACATCAGTCAGAGAAAGATATCATATGTTTTCACTCATATGTGGATCTTGAAAAACTTAACAGAAGACGGTGGGGGAAGGGAAGAAGAAAAAAAATAGTTACAAACAGAGAGGGAGGGAGGCAAACTATAGGAGACTCTTAAATACAGAGAACAAACTGAGGGTTGATGAGGGCGGCAGGGGAGAGGGGAAATGGGTGATGGGCATTGAGGAGGGCACCTGTTGGGATGAGCACTGGGTTTAGTATGTAAGCGATGAATCATGGGAATCTATCCCCAAAACCAAGAGGACACTGCATACACTGTATGTTAGCCAACTTGACAGTAAATTATATTAAAAAAATATCCATCAATGGATGAATGGATAAATAAAGGGTAATATATACAATGATGGGATATTATCCAGCCTTAAAAAGGAAGAAAATTCTGATACATGCTACCACATGGATGAACCTTGAGGACATTATGCTAAATGAAATGAGCTAGTTATACAAAGACAACTGCTGAATGATTCTACTTATATGGGATACCTACAACAGTTAAATTCATAGGGAAAGAAGTAGAATGGTGGCTGCCAGGGACTGGATGAGGGGCGAAAGAGGGGGAATACTGTTTAAAGGGTACAAAGGTTCTGTTTTGCAAAATGAAAAGATTTCTGGAGGTTGGCTACATAGCAATGTAAGTATAGTTAACATTACTTAACTGTACATTTACAAGTGGTTAAAATCGTAAATTTTATGATACATGTATTTTACCACAATCAAATATTACAAACAAAAAAAATTAGAAAAAAAACAGGTGTCGGCAAGGATGTGGAGAAACTGGAAGCCTTATGCATTGCTGGCAGGAAAGTAAAATGGTATAGACACTGCAGAAAAGTTTGGCAGTTCCCCAAAAAGTTAAACAAAATTACTATATGATCCAGCAATTCCACTTCTAGGTATACACACCAAACAACATAAAGCAGGGACTCAAACAGCTACTTGTACATTAATGTCCATAGCAGCATTATTCACAATAGCCAAAGGATGGAAATCGCCCACGTGTCCATCAACATACGAATAAACCAAATGTGGTATATACAAAGGAGTGTTATTTAGCCATAAAAATAATGAAATTCTGATACATGCTATAACTGAATATGCCCTGGAAATGTTATCCTAAGTAAAATAAACCAGACACAGAAGGACAAATACTCTATGATAGTACTTATATAAGGTACCTAAAATAGGGCAAATTCACGAAGACAGAAAGTAGAATAAAGGTGATCAGTAGCTAAGGAAAAGGAATGGAATGTTATTGTTTAATGTGTACAGAATTTCTGTGTGGGATCAGGAAAAAGTCCTGAAAATGGACAGTGGCATTAGCTGCACAACATCCTGAATGTACTTAACACCAATTAAATATATACTTAAAAATGGCTAAAATGGTACCATCTTACACCTGTCAGAATGGCTAACATTAACAACTCAGGCAACAACAGATGTTGGCAAGGATGCGGAGAAAGCCAAAATGCCTTTGCATTTTTGGTGGGAATGCAAGCTGGTTCAGCCACTCTGGAAAACAGTATGGAGGTTCCTCAAAAAACTAAAAAGAGAACTACCCTACGACCCAGCAATTGCACTACAGGCATTTATCCCTGGGGTACAGGTGTGCTGTTTCAAAGGGACACAGGCACCCCCATGTTTATAGCAGCACTATCGACAATAGCCAAAGTATGGAAAGAGCCCAACTGTCCATCAATGGATGAATGGATAAAGAAAATGTGGTGTGTATATATATATATATATATATATATATATATATATATATATATACATACACATACAATGGAGTATTACTCGGCAATCAAAAACAATGAAATCTTGCCATTTGCAACGATGTGGATGGAACTGGAGGGTATTATGCTAAGTGAAATTAGTCAGAGAAAGAAAAAATCATATAACTTCACTCATATGAGGACTTTAAGAGACAAAACAGATGAACATAAGGAAGGGAAATAAAAATAATATAAAAGCGGGGACGGGGACAAAACAGAAGAGACTCATAAATATGGAGAACAAACTGAGGGTTACTGGAGGGGTTGTGGGAGGGGGATGGGCTAAATGGGTAAGGGGCAGTAAGGAATCTACTCCTGAAATCATTGTTGCACTCTATGCTAACTAATTTGGATGTAAATTTAAAAAAATTAAAAATTAAATTAAAAAAAAGAAACAGAAAAATAGAAAAAAGAAAAAAATGGCTAAAATGGTAAAGTTTGTTATATTTTACAATAAAGAGACTTATAGATTTTAAAAATCCTAATAAATAAATAGCTTTAAAATAGTTTTTATTTTATAAGAAGAACCAAAACTTTCCCAATAATTATTTTAAAAAGCTCTAAGAATTCTAATTCAACTAAGTTGACTTAAAAGAAAAAAAAAAACCTGTTTATTGTCAGCTTTTCAGTTGATCCGTAATCAACAAATTGCACCAGGACAGCTAGAGGATTAAAGTCTTTAACAGACACAATCTTTGCTCTATACCATAAGCCATCATCATATTCAGCAAGGCAAGGCATTTCTAGAAAGACAGAAAAAAGGAAAAAATCACATTGCTTTGTATTTTCTTTAAAAAATTGTTTTTAATACAGAAAAGTACAAAGAAAACGTAAACACCATAAACCCATCATTCAGAACTAAACACTCAACAGTTTGTCAAACATTGGATCCTGCATGTTTCTGCTTACAGTCTATGCACCTGTTTCTCCTAATTCCCAAGCACTAAACTCTGAAGAAAGGTACTTCTCCCATTCTCACAGTTCCTAGTTCCTCTGCGCATGGCTTAGACCATCCTTGCACTGCCCTTGCATCTTAGACTTCCCAAATGTCTTTTCATTTGAGCCATCACCTTCTGCAAAAGATGCTTTCTGCTATTCCTGCTTTCAATTTGGTCCTCCTTCAATCCATTCTGTAGAAAACCACCAGGATTAAATTTAAAACATTCAATTGCCCTTGTTTATAATTCTTCAACGGCATTATAAACATCTCCAATATCAAATCCTTAGTACTGCAATATATAGGGTTCTTCACAATCTACTCTCCAACCATCTCCTACCACATATCCTCAAGTGTTACCTAACTAGAATCACTTGAGCTTCTACTTTAGCTCCTGGCTGTTCCCCATATCTAGGATGTTCCTCTATGCCCCCTTTAATGATAAACCTCTCTTTCAAAGATCAGCTCCAATTTTACAAAGCCCTGACTACTACTAATCGTTGGTTTCTCTGTGATCCTACGGCACTGTGAACACACCTTTAATGCAAGCTGTTATTTTCATACTGAACTTAGTTTTCATGCCCCTCTCAGCAAGCCCACTAGTTCTTATGTGCAGAACTATATTTGTATTCCTAATACGGTATCTGGTACCATATTGCTTGGTAAAAAATCTAATGAATGAATGCTACGCTTGAGTAAAACTGGAAAAATTAGTATAGTATCTACTTCCCTTTTCTTCATACACTTTTAGATTTCAGGGTAGACAGAGCATACTTCAGGCTCCTGTCTTCTTCTACTTCCACCCCTCTCATTCTGTATGTTATCCTATTCTCTTCTACATAATCTCCACAAAAGTGTAGTTGTGGGCAAATGGTATTTAAATACTACACAACTCTAATGTACAGAGATTTTTATGAAAGAGTTGTAAACAATTTCTTGAGTTTATAGAGAAGATTATCAATGAAACAGTAAAGAATCTCCTCTAATAGAGCGGTCTGCATAGTAAGCAATTGACTGAATCACTGTTAACAGTCCTTTCAACTTTTACCATTTCCAGCCTTAAAAACATGGCTGAAGTTTCATCTCAAAATAGAATTAAAAACAAAACAAAACAAAACAACAACAACCCAACCAACCTAGTTGTCATGTTATTTTAACCTACAAAATAACTTTTTAATAGGCATTTGCCTACAAATCAACTTGTACATATGCATATTAAAAAAAAAAAACTTTTACTGAAGGATAAAATACCCACAGAAAATGCACAATATATGTATAGCTCCATGAATAATCACATTACACACAGTAGGTTTCTGTGACTTCCCTTTAGACAAGAACACAATGAGGAAGGAATTATCTCATCCAGGCTATAAATCTGAGTTTATAAAAAGAAAAAATCATGAATTTATTTGTCACTCCTTCAACAAATGTTTATGAGCACCTAGCTTGCACAAGGTGCCCTTCTAATTGCTGATGACACAATTAGGTACAGAGAGTCCCAACTCACAGTGCTTTTTGAAAAAGAAGCAGTACGCATGAGGAAAAATGGGGCAGGGGAGGGTGGCGGGAAATGCTACCTTCTATGGGGAGGGCAGGGAACACCTACAGTGTGGGGACCGTTGAGCAGACATCTAAAGTGCTATGTACAGTTTGGGGGAAGAACAGAGGGAAAGCGAGTGCTGTTTATCAGCCAAACATGAGTCACAACTAATTAAAATCTCATTGAGTAAAATCAGGTAAGATTTTAGGCTCATGTTTTCCTTTGCTTTAGCTTATCCTCTGATACACAAAATACTAAGAAAAAATACATCTCTGTATCACACAGTGATAAAAATGTATAGATACCACTCTTGGTTTTCAGAAATTGTCAACACCAGTAATGAGATGCGTTTTTTTTCTTAAAAGAATCACATATACAATAAAGATGGGTAGGAATGGATTAGAAGAAAAATATACAGTACTGTTTGACCTATGCTGACAAGACAGGACACATCCGAGTGCCCATACCCTACTTCAAAATTACCAACTTAGGTAGTTTGTAATTAAAATTAATGTCATTTAGGTCTGAATGACAACTTTCACAATTTGAGCTAATGGCAAAACCTCAGGCTTAGAAAAATCATCTTATGCAGTCAATTTTCCAATGCAGACTGAGTTCTGGAACATGGAAATGCCCCAAGGCAGTTACTTCCCTTCATCTAGAAAATGAGAACGACACTTCATCTAGAGTGTCTTGTGGATTCAAAGAGATGGTGCTCATCAAGTGTACAAGTATCAGTTAACATTAGAAATAGCCCAGCCTCAAAAGTCCATTCAAACAAAACAACGGTTTTATTAAGGATCCTATTATACTCAGAAAATTTAGCATACCTGTTCTAAAATCCGTCAGCGGAGGAAATGTTTCCACATTCTTATTGAACCTCCTCAGTGCTTCGTTAAGGCTTTCAGACTCAGATTCCCAGCTAACTCCACTGTCATCTGTGTCACTATGCTGGTTAAACAGATTACAACTTTCTACAGAATCAAGGCAAATATACACCTAAGTGGGGAGAAGGGAAGGAAAAGACTTTCGAATTTTGTAATTTTTAGTATTCACTTATACGGACAAAATTATTGCAGCAGGCAGTCTGAACAAGGGCCTTGATGATCCCTTGTACAGTTCCTCTCCCACATCAGACCAGAGTTGATCTTTGTGAACAAGAGAGTGTGACAGGAGTGATATGTTACTGCTGAGATCAGAGCATCAAAGACACGTGGCCCCGGTCTTGGTCGTATGCTCTCCCTGCAACTCTCCTCAGGGAAGCATGCGCCATGTTCCCAGCAAGCCCGCGGGGAGGCCCACAGGGCAAAGCACTGAGCCTCCAGACCACACCCAGCACAGTCTTTTTGGAAGTGGGTCCTGGGTGCCATTTCTACCACCAACATCTCCACAGCCCGTCAGCGAGAGATCCGGAGCCAGTACCTAATTAAGTAGCTCCTGGATTTCTGACTCTCATGTGGGTTTTGTTCCAAGCTAAGTTTGGGGTAATTTGTGATGCAGAAATAAATAACTAAAAGGAAAAGAAATCATTACAAAAACCAACAACAGCTGTATACTATTTTCTCTGATAGAATTATATAGCCAATTCTTCCGCCTGTGAAAAACAGTTTACTATGGAAAAGAGCTGAAGGAACGGCCTGAGCTAATTTGTCACTTCTTTCTTGTTAGGCAAGGTCATGTAATCGAATTTTCTTTAGTGAACTTATTTATTCAGTCAATATTTGTTGAGTGCCCATTATATAACAGGCAGCATTCTAGTTCTGGGAACACATCTGTGACCAAATCAGGCAAAAGTCCTAGTCTTCATGGAGCTACATTCTAGTAGGGTGAAGCAGACAATCATAGTAAGAAAGGGACACCGTGTGTTAGAAGACGGTAAGTGGCATGGAAAACAGAGGAGGGTAAAGAGCAGCTAGAGTTCAGTGTGGGAAGAAGCCACGGAAATGAGATGTTTAAGATTTCATAGATGGAAACAGTTCTGCCCTAAAAACCTAAATATTGATATAAACATGACTAAAGCAACACAATACTGGAAACACAGAAACTGCCTGAAAAACTTGCTTTATTAACAAATGTCTGAAGAGGAAATGACACATTGGGCAAACTGGAGGTCACTGATTTTCAATTATTTAAGATCAGGAAGACAGAAGTGTGAAGAGTTGATCCTCGAGTTTAAGATCAAGACTGCCTGTTATATTTTTAACCAACAACCGATCATTTAGACCACATACCTCATTAGGTGAGACAACATGCTTAACTTGAACAGCATAGAGTTCTTCTGGGGGAGGCAGAGATGAAGGCAAGTATGGTGGTAAAATAGGAGTTTCTGTTTCAGACAAAAGCAATTCCTAAAGCACCAAAAACAAATTCAGATTTCAGAACAGCTATTACAGAAATCCAATACATTCATTACAGTGCCAATTAATTTTCAATTAGCAGAAAGCAAGCTCTCTTAATGAATACCACAAAATAATTTTGTTTTAGGACCAAAATGTGAGTAAAGATCTTCAGCACTCTTTTGTTCCTCCAGTTAAAAAATTTTTGTGTGTGTTTAAAAACTCAGATGAATGTTTTTTTTTTTTTTTAATGTATACATATTTACATATACACACAAAACTCTGGAAGACTGGCTAACAGTTAATGGTAATTGTCACTGCTTAGTGGGACTGGGGCATCTGATGTGTAGAAAGGGGACTTTTTTTCTATTCGCATTTCTACAGTATTTATTTTTAGAATAAGTATATACCTTATAATAAAAACTAAAATAATATATGAAATGCCAAAGGAAGATTCAAGTTAAAATCGTCAAAAAAAAAAAAAAAAAAAAAAGTGTGCTGTCTTTAAACTCTAAAAAAGCATAACCAAAAACTAAAACTTATGTGATTCCCAAGAGGATCCTGGCAGTCAGCAGTTATTAAACGCAAAGGTATTATAAAAATTTGGATGTTTTAAAAAAAATTCTTTTAATGTTTATTTATTTTTGAGAGAGAGAGAGACAAGAGACAGACAGAATGCGAGCGGGGGTGGGGTAGACAGAAAGGGAAACAGAATCTGAAGCAGGCTCCAGGCTCTGAGCTGTCAGCACAGAGTCTGATGTGGGGCTTGAACTCACAAACCAGGAGATCATGACCTGTTCCGACGTTGGATGCTCAACTGACTGAGCCACCCAGGTTCCCCTGGGTGTTGTTTTTTTTTTTTTTTTTTTTTTTTAATGAAAGCTTTAAAAGATTCTTAAATGTGGTAATTAGCATAAAAAGTAAAATAATCACATTTAAATTTGTAGATTAATTTATTAATATTTAACATTTCCAAACTGGTGGCAAAACAGAACAAAATCTATCTGAACCACTTAGTAGAGTTCAGCAAAAAGTGACTATGACTGCTAAATTTTACCAATTTGTTACAAAGCACTTGACAGTAAGTTTGCTATTTTTATAATCATAGGAATAAAATTCTACTTATTAATAATGAAACTTTCATTAAAACTCTTCCTGCATCAAAAAGCACAAGTGACAAAAGAAAAAAAAAGACTTCGTCAAGATAAAAAATTTTGGTGCTTTAAAGGACACCATTAAGAAAGTGAAAAGATAACCCACAAAATGGGAGGAAATACCTGCCAATCGTATTTCTGATAAAGGACTTATATACAGAATATAAAGAACTCTTACAATTCAACAAAAACAACCCAACTAAAAATGGGCAGGAGATTTTTTCATTCTTTTTTACCTTTATTTTCTATTTTTTTCTGGATTTATTGAAATATAATTGACATATAACATTGTATTAGTGCAAGGTATACAACGTAATTATTTAATACATGTATATACTTTGAAATGACTACCACAAAAGGTTCACACCAATAACCTCATAATATTTACAAATTTTTTTTTTCTGATAAAAACATTTACTATCAACTCTCTTAGCAACTTTCAAGTATACAATACAGTGTTGTTAACTATAATCACCATGTTGTACATTACATCCCCAGGACTTACATCTGGAAGTTTGTATCTTTTGATGCCTTCATGCATTTCCCCCTCTCCTCATCCCTTACCCATGGCAACCACCAATCTGTTGTATCTGAGTTCAGTTTTTTTTTTTTTTAGATTCCACGTATTAGATCATACCGTATTTTTGACTTATTTCACTTAACATAATGCCTTCAAGATCCATCTATGTTGTCAAAAATGGCAGGAGCTCCTTTTTATGGCCAAATAGAATACTATTCCAGTGTGTACAAACATACAGCCTCACACCACACACCCCACATCTTTATCCACTCATCCGCTGATGGCCACTTAGGCTGTTTCCAGGTTGTGGCTATTGTAAATAATTCTGCAATGGGCATGGGGTACAGCACACAGTTCTTCAAGACAGTGCTTTTGTTTCCTCTGAATACATGCCTAGAAGTGAAATTGAGAATGACAGTTCTATTTTTATTTTTTGAGGAACCTTCATACTATTTTCCATAGTGGTTGTACCAATGTACATACCCACTATGGTGCACAAGGGTTTCCTTTTCTCTACATCCTCACCAGCATTTCTTTTTGTCTTTTTGATGATGGCCATTCTAACATGTGTGAGGTGACACCTCATTGTGGTTTTGATTTGCATTTCCCTGATGATTAGTGATGTTGAGCACCTTTTCATGTGTCTGTTGGTTATTTGTACATCTTCTTTGAAAAAATGTCTGTTTAGTTCCTGTGTCTACTTTTTAATCAGATTGTTTATTATTTACTATTGATTTGTGTGAGTTTTTATATATTTTGGATATTATGACTTATCAGATATTTGATTTTCGAACACTTCTTCCCATTCTGTAGGCTGCCTTTTTATTTTGTTGATGGCTTCTTTTGCTGTGCCGAGCTTCTTGGTTTGATATAGTCCCACTTGTTTAATTTTGTGTTTGTTGGCTTTGCTTTTGGTTTCAAATCCTGGGAAGAGTATTTGAACAGAAATTTCTTCAAAGAAAATACACAAATGGCCAAAAAAAGAGCATATGAAAAGATGCTCACCATCATCAGTCACCAGAGAAAAGCAAATCAAAACTACAATGAAATACCACTTCACACCTATCCTAGGATGGCGGGGGGGGGGGGGGGGGGGGGGGGGGGAGGTGGTGGGAATCAGATAGCAAGTGTTGATAAGGGTATGGAAAAAAAAATGGAACCTTGGAGACTCCTAGTATAAGAGTAAAATGGTGCATCCCCTTTGGAAAACAGTCTCAAAGTTCCTTAAAATGGTAAAAAGTCACTATATGACTCAGCAATTCCACTGGTAGGAATCAGGTCCATATCCAAGAGAAGTGAAAACAGATGCCCACATAAAAACTTGTATGCAAATGTTCACAGCTTTATTCACAATTGCAAAAAGGTGGAAACCCAACTGTCCATCAACCGATGAATGGATAAACAAAATGTAGTATATCCATGCAATGGAAAGTTATTCATCAATAATAAGGATACATACTGCCACGTGAATGAAGCTTAAAAATGTTTTTCTAGTAAAAGAAACTGTGTTATAAAGGGCTACATATTATGTGATTCTCTTTATATAAAATGTCCAAAATAGGAAAATCCAGAGAGACAGATTACTGGTCTCCAGGAAACTGGGAAAGGAAAGTGACTCCTGTTGGTATGGGGTTTCTTTCTGGAATGATGAAATGTTGTGGAATTAAGTAGTTGTGATGATTGCACAACTCTGAATATACTGAACACCCACTGCATTGTACATTTTAAGATGGTGAATTTTATAGTACGTAAATTATATCTCAATAAAGCTGTTATAAAAGAAAATGCTTATTACTTCCTGATCTTATATTAGATCCCCTGTATTGATGAAGTATCCAAGTTTCCAAAATGTTTGGATTGTAACTTACCTCAAATCTTATTTCCCATCTTTCATCCTCATACTTTTTATCATAATCTGTTAGTTTCTGAAATAATAAAGTATTGTTAACTAATAAACCAAATTCAACTATATAATATTTTTAAGGCACTTTCATATTTTGTCCCCACAAAAACTGGGTGCATGTCCTTGTTGGCATTCATGCAGTTATTTTGGGTTAACTATACAAAAATCTAATGTTCTGAGTAATCTTCATAGTGCAACAAGAAGAATCTTCAAAATCATGTTAAACACACGTCAATGGTAATTATAGCTACCCTTGAACAACATTAGGGTTAGGGGCATCGACCCCCCACCACACACAGTGGAAAATCCACATATAACTTTTTGCTCCCTAAAAACGTAACTGTTGACCAGAAGGCTTACCAATAAAAAAAAAAAAAAAAAACAGTTGATTAACACATATTTTGTATGTTATATGTATTATATATTATATTCTTATTATAAAGTAAGCTAGAGAAAATGTTAAGAAAGTCGTAAGGAAGAGAAAATACATTTACAGTACTGTAAAAAAGTCCACACATAAGTGGACCCACTCAGTTCAAACCTGTGTTGTTCAAGGGCCAACTGCAAAGAGTAGGAGTTCTTACCTCTTCTTTTAAATGTTCACACTGAAGAGTACAACGGGAGGGGAAGGACTTAGTAATCTTTATAAAACCAGTTTAACAGATGGAACACCTTTTATACAAACACATGAGTACAAATACACATGAGCACACATACACACACCACACACACCCCTCTGCTCAAAAGAAAAAGCTGGCAGTGAGAATTACATGTACAAAGTAATATCACATTTCTAAGTGTGAGAAATAGTTTTCTATATTGAACTGAACATTCAATATTTGGTTGTGTCCTCTCATGAAAATGAGTATTTAAAAATGTAACAAGTGAACTGTAAGTCTAGAAATAAAAAATATCTTGCTATATAAAATGTTAATGTTATTATTTATGATGGATTCCCTATTGCTACTAAGTATTTATGGCATCTTGCAATGTGAAAACATATCTATGACAGGCTAATTATGTTTTTTAAAAAATAAAAAACAGAAACACTGGAAAACTGAAAGGAGCTATTTCTTGAAGCTAAGCTTAAAATCCAGAAGCAAAATGGGGAAAATGTTAAAATGTCAAATAAAAGGAAAAAAAAATTTATCTGGGGAGAGAATCCTTTTCTGGCAGCGAATTCTATTAAGATTTGTATGTATATGTTCAAACAGCATATATATAAAACAACATTAGATAATGGATGGTCTTTTCACTAGGTTTGAAGATACAGAAACATTAAATGAATCTTAATGCAATTAAAGTCTTTTTTAGGACATTTAGGACATAAAGCATGACGTAGTGTATTGTTTCCTCAACAGATAATTTAAAAATTCTCTATATTCTCTTAACATATCAAACACAACCATACTGAAGACTTAAAGTGTAAGGCAAAATATGACATTTTATCCAGAATCAGTTTTTCAATAATTTAGGTTCTTATAGAAAAACAGCTCACTTACTTCTTTCAATATCTCTTCAGAATGCTCAAAAGTACAGTATTTATGGTATGCCATAAAATAAGAAAGTGACATTCCATCAAAATAGAGATGAATCGATAATTTCCCCCATGGGTTTTCAGGTAATTCCTGTTTAATTTCAATAAAGATTATTATTATAAAATAAAGTCTGTTTGAAGATTCAAATTTTATAGCAGGCAAATATGATATTAGAGTTCTGACAATCACAGTTTTACCAGTTTGACTAGTGGCTCATTTCATAAAATTTTCTTCCTGGTCTTTTGGCAGGTTATATAAAACAGTAATTCTATTATAGTTTCTGTAAAATATATTTACATGTAAGATAGTTTGCTAGTTATTTACTAGAAAATTACATCATCTTTAAATAATACTAATAATTTACACTAAGTAGAAGGAGAAAGAAAAGGTATGTTCAGAGGTAAAGAAATGAAGTTTTGTTAAAAATCCAAAAATGACAGAATCAGAAGACATCAATGACTGTCTAGAAGGAGGAGTTAGGATAATGGCTTTAAACTCTTAAGTCCACTTAGCATTATTAGGTACTGAACATGTACGTAGCTGATAGGCTGATCATTTTTCATTTATACTTGGTACCACCTTAGTCCAAACTCCTGTCTCTACTGAGTTTCTATAATTGCTTTTCAGCAGACCTCCCTGCTTCTATCTTCTCTACTCTCTAGCTTTTCTCAGTGCAGCAGAGTGAAAATACTAGAACGTTAAAGGTAGATCATGTCACTCCTTTGCCCAAGCCCTTGAGTGGCTGCCTTTGTCAGCTTGACAGCTGAAGCTTTCACAAACCTCTCCCCCACCCCCAATTCTTTTCTATCGTGCTCCTTCTGCTCCAGCCCCAGTGGCTTCTCTGCCAGTCCTTGAACACCCCAGGCATGCTCCAGCCTTGGAGCTCTCTGCACTGTTCTCCAGACATCTCATGGTTGGTCCTCTCACCATTTTAGAATCTTTACTCCTATCTCATTTTTTGCAGGGTGGCCTCCCTTGACCACTGTGTTTAAAATGTTAACTTCTCCCCTGCCCCACTTTCCCCATCAGCCCTTCCTGCTTTGTTTTCTTCCTAGCACTTACCACAACCTAATACACCTTGTATTTTATGTTTTTTATTTTGTTTCCCACTGCTGAAATGGAAACTCCATGAAGGCAGACATCTGACTATTCAGTCCATTGCTGTACCTCCAGGCTGAGACTAGAGTCAGTCAGTATTTCTTAGTATATAAAGTCACAGGAGCAAGTCTGGGTAAGGTCTGTTATGGCAGTAAGGGCTGTAGGGCATGCACATTCATGGTTTCTGGCAATTTAAGCAGCCTTGGGTATACTATGAATTATTCTCCTGTGTTAAGCTAAACGGCAAAGAATTTTGATCTCTATCTTACTGCCATGATTTTCCACAAGGGCTATGAATAACCAGAGAGGGGCTCTTGGTACTAACATCAGCAACATTAAAGCTTCTGTACTGTTTATATAAGTAGGTCTGTGGCTCTTGTTAAGTCTTTATCATCCTGTAGTCAGTCACCTTTCATACAGAGATACTTTCCTTACAGTGTTTGTATCCTTCTAGTGGAATCCTCAAACATAGCTGCCGATCAATCTCATTACCTCACTGCTCAGAAACCTCCAATGGGCTCCACTTATTCACCTCTACCTGTCTTAAACCCTATTCACCACCACTTCCCTCACAAAACCTCTTTTATTCTAGCCAAATAGTTATGCTATTTCCTAATTGTACCGTGCCCGGTTCTGTTTCTTTATGCTTACTTACGAATTCTATTCCCCTGGTCAGGAGAACTTTCCCAACTTTTAAGGGCTACCTCACTTACCATCTCTAAGTTCCTATTACACTTACTCTTTTTACCAGTCACTTGGCTCTTGGCATGTCACTTTGTAGTGTGAAGTTTTTAGGTTTATATCTTACATCTAGTTGTTTCACTAACTACATAAGGTCTTTGAGCACAGGGGCTCACCTGCACCTCCCACAGTGCTACGTACATGGTCACATCCTGAGAACTACTATGCATATTTATAAACATCTCCAATTCTTTGATACTGCTCCTTATTAGGTTGTTAATAAAGAATCTTTCGGATTACTGACTTTAGTGCTTATGAAAGTTCTCAGGAACTTGCTCAAAATTAGATTTAAAACAAGCCTAGAAACCAAAGTGGTAACTTTTCTATGTTACTGAATAAGTTATATTCAAATAGGAACATTTTTCATCATTAAAATATCCCTCAAATTATGTTACCTACACCACTTTATGGCCAATAACTTAAATCAACAATATATGCCTTGAATATAAATTACCATAATGTGAATTTCCACCTCTCTCTTCGAAAGCAGTTCCTGAAGGAGTTCTATTGCATCTGGTTGCCAGACATTCCCAACCTATTTGGGATTAATAAACTCAGATTCTTTCACACTTTCACAAAATATGACAGAGCAGAAAGCAAATGAAGTTATATAAAAGTAGCCATAAACAGGTAACAGGAGACAGTAGTATAAACTATACGAGCAGTTTTAAGAGAATATGGCCATATGAAACTAATAATTTGTCTGAGCTTCCTTCCCTCACTACAGTTCTCTCTTAAAGCATTTTAGGTTTTAAAAATATAAACCTACATTAAAAACAAAGCATCACAAAATTTTTTTTTAAAACACCAATATACCAATGTGGTGCTTGGATAATGCCTAAAATAGGTATTATTAAGGAGCAGTGATTGTTGTGTTTTTAATGTTAAGACATTCATGTGGCGAAGAATTGGGGCCTCCTGCCAAAAGCCACTGAGGAGCCTCAACTTTCCACCAATGCCACGTGAAAGCGATTTGGAGGCAGATCCTCTACCGCAGTGAACCCTTCAGATGACTGTACATATTCATGCAGTTTTACTAGGGACTCTGAGCCAAAACCACTCAGCTAAGCTGCTCCTAATCCCTGAACCACAGAAACTATATGAAAGAAAAAAAAGTTTGTTGATTTAGACTACTAAGTTTTAGCTTAATTTGTCACGCAGCAAGAGATAATTAATACACCACTTCTTTATCTGATTTCCAGCTTCAAATCTGTTGTGATTTTATTTGATGAAGAAATAACTAAATTTTAACAGTCTTACACTTACCCATCTATGAAGATATTAGGTCTCTTTACTTATTCAGATTTTTTTAAATGTTTATTTTTGAGAGAGACAGAGAGACAGAGACAGAGCATGTGTGGGGGAGGGGCAGAGAGAGAGGGAGACACAGAATCCCAAGCAGGCTCCAGGCTTTGAGCTATCAGCACAGAGGCCAATGTGGGGTTACAACTTGTGAACTGCACAATCATGACCTGAGCTGAAGTCAGATGATTAACTGACTGAGCCACCCAGGCGCCTCTCAGATTTTTTTTTTTTTATCCTTCAGTTTGATTTTGTAGTTTTCTTCATAAAGGCCCTTTAGCTGTCTTAAGAAACTTATTTCTAAGTATTTTATTATTTTTGCTACAACTGAAAGGGATTGTTAATAAAAAGACAATATTTAAAATTAATCATCCTACAAATTACAATTTACTCACAGATTTGGTATTATAGAGCTGGCAAGGAATACAAAACTGGGGTGTATCAGGATATAGTAAAATAGGGTAAAGGTGACATTGTGGAATCTTCTCGGTGAATCCATGATCTAAATATTGTACCTGAAACAGAACAAATAAAATTTATAATTTAAATTTACTATTAAAAACTAGGGGCCAGTAGGGACTCTTAGGTATTTAAAAAAACAGACATCCTAGAAAGAGATCTAAATGGATTTGAAAATTTTCCAGAAAAAAAGAAACATTGTATTCCTTCATTCCATAGTGTATTAAATTTCATTGTCAAAAGTTTTTTTTTTACACATAAACCAGCTTTTTTTTTTAACAGAGTCTTCTGAGATTTACAAATTCCTTTAGAATTTCTTTTGAAGATAATTTAATTGTTTTGTTTTTCCTAAGTATTTTAGAAGTGGTTTACTAAATACTAAGTATTTAGAAATGGTTTACATTTAATAAAGAAGTATACTGGTTTGTTTTCTTGTTGAATTTTAAGAGTTCTTCACACATTTTGGATAATAGTCCTTCATAAGATGTGTCTTTGGCAAATATTTTCTCCCAGTGTGTGGCTTGTGTTCTCATTCTTTTGACATTGGCTTTCACAGGGGAAGTTTTTCATTTAAATAAAGTCCAGTTTATCCCTTATTTTATGGGTCTTCTGTGCGATATCTAAAAAGTCATTACCATCCCCAAGGTCATTGAAGTTTTCTCTGCTATCTTCTAGGAGTTTTATAGTTTGTGTTTTACATTTAGGTCTATGATCCATTTTGAGTTAATTTTTTTGAAGAGTGTAAAAGTCTGGGTCCAGGTCCATTTTTGTGTGTGTGGATGATCACTTGTTTCTGCAGCATTTACTGAAAAGACCATCTTTGCTTAGTTGTTTTGCCTTTGCTCCTTTGTCAAAGATTAGTTGACTATATTTTTGTGGGTCTATTTCTAGGCTCTCTATTTTGTTCCATTTGTTTATTTTTATTTTTCTGCTAATACCACAATATCTCAATTACTGTGACCTTATAGTTAAATTTTGAAGTAAGGTAGCATCAGTTCTCTGATTTTGTTCTTCTCCTTTGTGTTGGCTATTCTGGGTCTTTTGCCTCTCCCTATAAACTTTAAAATAAATTTGTTGATATCCACAAAACAACCTGCTGGGATTCTGATTGGCATTGCATTGCATCTATAGATAAATCTGGGAAGAACTGACATTTTGACAATATTGAGTCTTCCTATTCATGAACTAGAATATCCCTCCAGTCATTTTGTTCTTTGATTTTGTTCATCAGAGTTTTGTAGTTTTCCTTGTATAGACAGATCTTGTACATATTCAGTTAGAGTTATACCTAAGTATTTTGTTTTTTTGGGTGCTAATGTAAATGGTATTGTATTCTCAGTTTCAAATTCCACTTGTTCATTGCTGGTCTATAGGAAAGTGACTGACTTTTGTATATTAACCTTGTATCCCGCAACCTTGCTATAATTGCTTAGAGTTCTAGGAATTTTCTTGTTCATTCTTTTGCATGTCATCTGTAAGCAAAGTTCTTCCTTTCTAATTTATCTTTTATTTCCTTTTATCTGATTGCATTAGCTAGTACTTCTATTATGATGTTGAAAAGGAATGGTAAGAGGGAATATCTTTGCCTTGCTCCTGCTCTTAGTGAGAAAGTCATGAGGTTTTCACCATTAAGTATGATGTTAGCTGTAAGTTTTTTGTAGTTTTTTTTTTTTAATCAGGGTAGGAAGTTCCTCTCTATACCTATTACAGACTTTTTAGTATGAATGGGTATTAGATCCTCTCAAAAGCTTTCTCTGCATCTACTGATATGATCATGTGATTTTTCTTTTTCATCCTGTTGATGTGATAGATTACATTAGCCAATTTTCAAATGTTGAATCAGCCTTGAACACCTGGGATAACCATTTGGTCATGATGTATATAATTACTTTTATACATTGTGGATTTGATTTTCTACTATTTGGTTGAGGATTTTTGTATCTATATTCCTGATACTGGTCTGTAGCTTTATTTTCTTGTAATGTTGTTGTCTATTTTTGGTATTACAGTAATGTCGGCCTCATAGAATGAGTTAGGAAGTATTTCCTTTGCTTCTATCTTCTGAAAGAGATCTTAGTAAAATATCTTCCTTAAATATTTGGTAGAATTTACCAATGAAACCATCTGGGCCAGGTGCTTTTTGTTTTGGAAGGTTATGAATTACTAATTCAATTTCTTTATTAGATATAGGACTATTCAGATTTTCTATTTCTCTGTGTGGGTTTTGACAAATTGTGTCATTTTAAGGAATTTGTTCATCTAGGCTGTCAAATTTGTGAGTATATATCTACTCATAATATTCCTTTATTATCTTTTCATGTGCCCTCTTTCATTTCTGATATTAGTAATTTGTGTCCTCTTTTTCTTGATTAGCCTGGTTGCAAGCTTAATGATTTTACTCATCTTTTCAATGAAACAACTTTTAATCTCATAGATTTTCTTTCTTGATTTTCTGTTTTCAATTTCATTAATTTCAGCTCAAATTCTTATTTTTTTCAGCTTAACTTTGGATTTAATTTTTTCTTTTTGTAGTTTCCTCAGGTGGAAACTTAGAAAATTGATTTTAAATCTTTGTTCTTTTCTAATATATGCATTTAATGCTGTGAATTTCCTCTAAGCAATGCTTTCATTGCATCTTATAAGTTTTGACAAGTGTTTTCATTTTCATTTAGCTCAAAATATTTTTAAATTTCTCTTGAGATTTCTTCCTTGACCCATGTGTTTTTTAGAAGTTTGTTGTTAAACCTCTATGTATTTTGGGATTATCGTTCTGTTACTGGTTTCTAGTTTAATTCCATTCTGGTCTGAGAGCCGACATTGATTTCTACCCCTTTAAACTTAAAGTGTGTCTTATGGCTCAGAATGTGGTATATCTTGATAAATATTCCATGTGAGCTTGAGAAGAATGTATTATTGTTCAATGAATTAGTCCAGAGATGCCAATTATATCCAGTTGATTGATGGTATTTTTGAGTTCAACTATGTCCTTACTGATTCTCTGCTTGCTAGACCTGTCATTTCTGATAGAGTGTTGAAGTCCACAACTATGTTAGTGGGTATTTCTCTTTGCAATTTTATTAGTTTTTGCCTCATGCAGATTTACTCTTTTGTTGTTATACACATACATATTAGGAACTGTAATGTCTTCTTAGAGAATTGACTCCTCTGTCATTATGTAATGCCCTTCTTTATCCCTGATAACTTTCCTGCTTTGAAGTCTACTCTGAAATTATAGATATCCCTGCCTTCTTCTAATGAGTGTTGGCACAGAATATTTTTCTCTATCCACTCATTTTTTTTCCACTCATTTTAAATCTATATGTGTCTTATACTCAAAGTGGGTTTCTTGTAGACAACATACAGTTAATTGGTACATTTATTTGTTACTATTTTCCATTTACTGCTTTTGTTCTTTGTTCTTGTTTTCCACTATTTTTCTGCCTCATGGTTTTAAATGAGCATTTTATATAATTGCATTTTCTTTTTCTTAGCATATCAATTATACTTTTTAAAAAGCAATTTTTAGGGGCAACTGGGTGGCTCAGTCAGTTAAGCATCTGACTATTCATCTCAGCTCAGGTCTTGATCTCTTTGTTGTGAGTTCAAGCCCCACGTTGGGCTCCACACTGGGCATGAAGCCTACTTAAAAAAAAAAAGCAATTTTTAGTGGTTTCCATTTAGTTTACTATAATACTGAATTATTATCATTATTAAACATTTACACTGAATCCAAGTCTATTTTCAAAAAACATTTACCACTTTGCAGGTATCATGAATACCTTATAACAAAACAATCCTAATTCCTTTCTTCCATTCCTTGTACTATGGTTATCTATTTCACTTATATTTAAGCAAGCATACATATGCATTTGGTATATTTGTATATACATACATAAGCATATATACTAACCACATTGTTGCTATTATTACTTTGAACTATTATGCTACATCAATTAAGAATAAGAAAACTCCCAAGTTTTATCTTATCTCCACTTATTCCTTCTTCAGTTCTCTTTACTTAGATCTGAGTTTCTGACCTTTATTATGTTCCTTCTCTTTAAAGAATTTTTTGTACTATTTCTTGCAAGGCAGGTCTACTAGCAACAAGTTCAATTTTTGTTTCTCTATGAAAGTCTTTATCACTCAGTTTTGAAGGTTAATTTCACAGTTTGGTGGGGTGTTTTTCTTAAGATTTTAAACATTTAAACCCACCTTCTTCTTGTTTGTATGGCTTCTGAGGAGAAATTGGATGTAATTCTTAATTATTTTTAAAGTTTAGTTATTTTGAGAGAGAGCGAGAATGCGCATGTGAGCAGGGAAGGGGCAGAGAAAGAGGGAAAGAGAATCCCCAACAGGCTCACAACGTGAGCACAGAGCCCAATGTGGGGCTAAATCCCATGAACCATGAAATCATGACCTGAACTGAAATCAAGAGTTGGACGCTTAACCAGCTGAGCCACCCAGCTGCCCCTGGATCTAATTCTTTGTCTCTCTATAGGTGAGGTCCATTTTTCCTCTGGCTTTTTTCAGGATTTTTTCTTTAATTTTCTGTAATTCCAAATGATATGCCCAGGTGTAGTTTAAAAAATTTTTGTTTTTGCATTTATCCTGGTTAGTGTTCTCTTAGCTCCTGGAACTGTGGTTGAGTGTCTGACATTAATTTGGGGAAAATTCTCAGTTGTAATTATTTCAAATACTTTTTCAATCCTTTCTTTTACTGGTATTCACATTATCCATATGTTATACCTTTTGTAGTTGTCCTTGGGTATTCGAATTTTTTTTTTCAGTCTTTGTTCTCTTTTCAGGTTGGGAGGTCTCAAGATGTGTGGTGTGTGTGTGTGCGTGTGTGTGTGTGTGTATACACACACACACACACACGCACACACACACACAATCTGTGTCCAGTCTACTAATAAGTCCATCAAATGCATTCATTTTTGTTTATGTATTTATCTCTACTTTGTCTTTTCTTAGTATTTTTCTCTCTCTGCTTACACTGTCCATGTGTTCTTGCACAGTCTACTTTATCCACAAGAACCCTTTTCATATTAATCATAGTTGTTTTAAATTCTCAGGTAATTCCAACATCTCTGTCATGTCTTGTTCTAATGTGTCTCTGTCTCTTCCAGTTGTGTTTTTTGTTTTAATATGCATTCCAATTTTTTTCTTTTTAAAAGTTAAAATTTATTTTAAAAAATTTTTAATGTTTATTTATTTTTGAGACAGAGAGAGACAGAGTGAAAGTAGGGGAGGGGCAGAGAGAGAGGGAGAAACAGAATCTGAAACAGGCTCCAGGCTCTGAGCTGTCAGCACAGAGACCGATACGGGGCTCAAACCCATGAACCGTGAGATCATGACCTGAGCTGAAGTCAGACGCTTAACCGACTGAGCCACCCTGGCGCCCCTTAAAATTTTTTTTAATGTTTACTTTTTAGAGAAAGAGAGAGAGCACGAGTGGGCAGAGGGCAGAGAGAGAGAGAGGGAGACACACAATTCGAAGCAGGCTCCAGGCTCTGAGCTGTCAAAACAGAGCCTGGCATGGGGTTCGAGCCCACAAACCATGAGATCATGACCCGAGCCGAAGTGAGATGCCCAACCGACAAGTCACCCAGGCGCCCTGTTAAAATTTATTTTAATTGACATGTAACATTAGTTTCAGGTATACAAATAATGACTTGATATTTTTATATAATGTGAAATGATTGCCACAATAAATCTACTTAACATCCATCGCCATAATTTTTTTTGTGTGAGAGGAAAACTTTAAGATTTACTCTTAGCAATGTTCAAATATACAATATAGTATTATTAACTATAGTCACCATGCTGTACATCCCCATGATTTATTTTATAGCTGGATGTTTGTATTTGTTGATCCTTCACCCACTTTGTACACCCCCACCCCTTCATCTCTTGGAACCACCAATCTGTTCTCTGTATCCATGAGCTTAGTATTTTTTGATACTGATGGTGTTTTATTTTTTATATTCCACAAATAAGTGAGGTCATGTGGTATTTGTCCTTCTCTAACTTTATTTCACTTAGCAGAATGCCCTCAAGATCCATTCGTATTGTTGCAAATGGCAAGTTTTCCTTCTTTTTTTGTGACTGAATATTCCATTGCATGCATGTGTGTGCGTGTATGTGTGTGTGTATATATACACACACACACATATATTCTTTATCCATGCATCAATAGACACTTAGGTTGCTTCCATATCTTGGCTATTGTAAATAATGCTTCAATGAACATGGGGGTGCATATACATACATATATATATGTGTGTGTGTGTGTATATATTTTTTTGCATACAGCTTTTTGAGTGTTTTCATTTCCTTCAGATAAATACCCAGAAATGGACTTTCTGGATATGATAGTTCTATTTTAATTTTTTGAGGAACCTCCATACTGTTTTCTGTAATGGTTGTACCAATTTACATTCCCAGTGCACAAGGGTTCTCTTTTGTCCACATTCTCACCAACACTTGTTATTTCTTGACTTTTTAATAACAGTCCTTCTAACAAGTATGAAGTGATATTGTAGCTTTGAGGTGCATTTCCCTAAAGATTAGTGATTTTGAGCACATTTTCATGTACATGCTGGTCATCTGTATGTCTTCTTTGGAAACATGTCTATTCAGATCCTCTACCAAATTTTCCAATCAGATTGTTTTTTGCTATTGAGTTATATGGGTTCTTTATACATCTTGAATATTAGCATCTTATGGGATACATGATGTGCAAATATTTTCTCCCATTTGACAAGTTGCCTATTCATTTTATTGATGGTTTCCTTTGCTGTGGGAAATTTTTTAGTTTGATGTAGTCCTAGGTGTTTATTTTTGCTTTGGTGGCCTTTGATGGGTCACCAAGACCCATCATCAAGGAGTTATTGCCTGTGTTTTCTTCTAGGAGTTTTAAGGTTTCAGGTCCTTATTTCAAATATTTGATCCATTTTGAGTTAATTTTTGTGTATAGTATATGATATAATCCAGTTTCATTCTTTTGCATGTTGCCGTCCAGTTTTCCCAACACCTTTGTTGAAGAGAAGGTCTTTTCCCCATTGTATATTCTTGGTTCCTTTGTCATAAATTAATTGACTACATAAGCATTCATTTATTTCTGGGCTTTCTATTCTCTTCCACTGTGTCTGTTTTTATGCCAGTGCCGTAGTGTTTTGATGTACTTTTTAAAGTTAATAAGGAATGTCAATAAGTGATTTATTTTGCCCAAATGTAATGAAATTAACATATTACTATTTAATTGGGTTGGTTCAGCAATCAGCATTTAAAAAAATGAAATAGAACTGAATAAAAGGTATCTGAGTACATTACAGGTAGTTAGGGTGAGTACAGTTTAATGTAATATATTTTTTTAAGATTTTATTTTTAAGTAATCTCTACACCCAATGTGGGGCTCAAACTCACAACCCCAACATCCAGAGTCACATGCTTCACCAACTGAGCCACCCACGCACCCCTAATGTAATTTTTTTTCCAATATATGAAATTTATTGTCAAACTGGTTTCCATACAACACCCAGTGCTCATCCCAAAAGGTGCCCTCCCTCAATACCCATCACCCACCTTCCCCACCATCCCCCCCCCCCCTTCAACCCTCAGTTTGTTCTCAGTTTTTAAGAGTCTTTTATGCTTTGGCTCTCTCCCACTCTAACCTCTTTTTTTTTTTTTGTTTTTTCTTCCCCTCCCCCATGGGTTTCTGTTAAGTTTCTCAGGATCCACATAAGAGTGAAAACATATGGTATCTGTCTTTCTCAGATATGGCTTATCTCACTTAGCATAACATTCTCCAGTTCCATCCAGGTTGCTACAAAGGGCCATATTTCATTCTTTCTCATTGCCAGTAGTATTCCTTTGTATATACAAACCACAATTTCTTTATCCATTCATCAGTTAATGGACATTTAGGCTCCTTCCATAATTTGGCTATTGTTGAAAGTGCTGCTATAAACATTGGGGAACAAGTGCCCCTATGCGTCAGCACTCCTGTATCCATTGGGTAAATTCCTAGCAGTGCTATTGCTGGGTCATAGGGTTGATCTATTTTTAATTTTTTGAGGAACCTCCACACTGTTTTCCAGAGCGGCTGCACCAGTTTGCATTCCCACCAACAGTGCAAGAGGGTTCCCATTTCTCCACATCCTCGCCAGCATCTATAGACTCCTGATTTGTTCATTTTAGCCACTCTGACTGGCGTGAGGTGGTATTGCTTTGTATTTCCCTGATGAGGAGGGACGTTGAGCATCTTTTCATGTGCCTGTCGGCCATCCGGATGTCTTCTTTAGAGAAGTGTCTATTTATGTTTTCTGCCCAATTCTTCACTGGGTTATTTGTTTTTTGGGTGTGGAGTTTGGTGAGCCCTTCATAGATTTTGGATACTAGCCCTTTGTCCGATATGTCATTTGCAAATATCTTTTCCCATTCCATTGGTTGCCTTTTAGTTTTGTTGGTTGTTTCCTTTGCTGTGCAGAAGCTTTTTATCTTCATGAGGTCGCAGTTCATTTTTGCTTTTAATTCCCTTGCCTTTGGGGATGTGTCAAGTAAGAAATTTCTATGACTGAGGTCAGAGAGGTCTTCTCCTGCTTTCTCCTCTAAGGTTTTGATGGTTTCCTGTCTCACATCCAGGTCCTTTATCCATTTTGAGTTTATTTTTGTGAATGGTGTGAGAAAGTGGTCTAGTTTCATTCTTCTGCATGTTGCTGTCCAGTTCTCCCAGCACCATTTGTTAAACAGACTGTCTTTTTTTCCATTGGCTGTTCTTTCCTGCTTTGTCAAAGATTAGTTGGCCATACGTTTGTGGGTCTATTTCTGGGGTTTCTATTCTATTCCATTGGTCTATGTGTCTGTTTTTGTGCCAATACCATGCTGTCTTGATGATGACAGCTTTGTAGTCGAGGCTAAAGTCTGGGATTGTGATGCCTCCTGCTTTGGTCTTCTTCAAAATTACTTTGGCTATTCTGGGCCTTTTGTGGTTCCATATGAATTTTAGGATTGCTTGTTCTAGTTTCGAGAAGAATGCTGGTGCAATTTTGATTGGGATTGCATTGAATGTGTAGATAGCTTTGGGTAGTATTGACATTTTGACAATATTTATTCTTCCAATCCATGAGCACGGAATGTTTTTCCATTGCTTTATATCTTCTTCAATTTCCTTCATAAGCTTTCTATAGTTTTCAGCATACAGATCTTTTACATCTTTGGTTAGATTTATCCCTAGGTATTTTATGCTTCTTGCTGCAATTGTGAATGGGATCAGTTTCTTTATTTGTCTTTCTGTTGCTTCATTATTAGTGTATGAGAATGCAACTGATTTCTGTACATTGATTTTGTATCCTGCAACTTTGCTAAATTCATGTATCAGTTCTAGCAGACTTTTGGTGGAGTCTATCGGATTTTCCATGTATAATATCATGTCATCTGCAAAAAGTGAAAGCTTAACTTTATCTTTGCCAATTTTGATGCCTTTGATTTCCTTTTGTTGTCTGATTGCTGATGCTAGCACTTCCAACACTATGTTAAACAACAGCGGTGAGAGTGGACATCCCAGTCGTGTTCCTGATCTCAGGGAAAAAGCTCTCAGTTTTTCCCCATTGAGGATGATGTTAGCTGTGGGCTTTTCATAAATGGCTTTTATGATCTTTAAGTATGTTCCTTCTATCCCGACTTTCTCGAGGGTTTTTATTAAGAAAGGTGCTGAATTTTGTCAAAGGCCTTTTCTGCATTAACAGGATCATATGGTTCTTATCTTTTCTTTTATTAATGTGATGTATCACGTTGATAGATTTGTGAATGTTGAACCAGCCCTGCATCCCAGGAATGAATCCCACTTGATCATGGTGAATAATTCTTTTTATATGCTGTTGAATTCGATTTGCTAGTATCTTATTGAGAATTTTTGCATCCATATTCACCAGGGATTTGGCCTGTAGTTCTCTTTTTTTACTGGGTCTCTGTCTGGTTTAGGAATCAAAGTAATACTGGCTTCATAGAATGAGTCTGGAAGTTTTCCCTCCCTTTCTATTTTTTGGAATAGCTTGAGAAGGATAGGTATTATCTCTGCTTTAAACTTCTGGTAGAACTCCCCTGGGAAGCCATCTGGTTCTGGACTCATATTTGTTGGAAGATTTTTGATAACTGATTCAATTTCTTCGCTGGTTATGGGTCTGTTCAAGCTTTCTATTTCCTCCTGAGTTTTGGAAGTGTGTGGGTGTTTAGGAATTTGTCCATTTCTTCTAGGTTGTCAAATTTGTTGGCATATGATTTTTCATAGTATTCCCCGATAGTTGCTTGTATCTCTGAGGGATTGGTTGTAATAATTCCCTTTTCATTCATGATTTTATCTGTTTGGGTCATCTCCCTTTTCTTTTTGAGAAGCCTGGCTAGAGGTCTATCAATTTTGTTTATTGTTTCAAAAAACCAACTCTTGGTTTCATTGATCTGCTCTATAGTTTTGTTTATTTCTGCTCTGATCTTTATTATTGCTCTTATTCTGCTGGATTTGGGGTGTCTTTGCTGTTCTGCTTCTAGTTCCTTTAGGTGTGCTGTTAGATTTTGTACTTGGGATTTTGCTTGTGTCTTGAGATAGGCCTGGATTGCAATGTATTTTCCTCTCAGGACTGCCTTTGCTGCATCCCAAAGCGTATGGATTGTTGTATTTTCATTTTCATTTGTTTCCATATATTTTTAAATTTCTTCTCTGATTGCCTGGTTGACCCATTCATTCTTTAGTAGGGTGTTCTTTAACCTCCATGCTTTTGGAGGTTTTCCAGACTTTTTCCTGTAACTGATTTCAAGTTTCACAGCATTGTGGTCTGAAAGTGTTCCTGGTGTGATCTCAATTCTTTTATACTTATGAAGGGCTGTTTTGTGACCCAGTATGTGATCTATCTTGGAGAATGTTCCATGTGCACTCAAGAAGAAAGTATATTCTGTTGCTTTGGGATGCAGAGTTCTAAATATATCTGTCAAGTCCATCTGATCCAATGTATCATTCAGGGCCCTTGTTTCTTTATTGATCTGTGTCTAGATGATCTATCCGTTGTTGTAAGTGGGATGTTAAAGTCCCCTGCAATTACCACATTCTTATCAATAAGGTTGCTTATGTTTGTGAGTTGTTTTATATATTTGGGGGCTTCCGTATTCGCCACATAGACATTTATAATTGTTAGCTCTTCCTGATGGATACTCCCTGTAATTATTTTATAGTGCCCTTCTTCATCTCTTGTTACAGCCTGTAATTTAAAGTCTAGTTTGTCTGATACAAGTATGGCTACTCCAGCTTTCTTTTGACTTCCAGTGGCATGATAAATAGTTCTCCATCCCCTCTCTTTCAATCTGAAGGTGTCCTCAGGTCTAAAATGAGTCTCTTGTAAACAGAAAATAGACGGGTCTTGTTTTTTTATCCATTCTGATACTCTATGTCTTTTGGTTGGCACATTTAGTCCATTTATGTTCAATGTTATTATAGAAAGATATGGGTTTAGAGTTGTTGTGGTGTCTGTAGGTTTCATGCTTGTAGTGATGTCTCCAGTACTTTGTCTCACAGGATCCCCCTTAGGATCTCTTGTAGGGCTGGTTTAGTGGTGAAGAATTCCTTCAGTTTTCGTCTGTTTGGGAAGACCTTTATCTCTCCTTCTATTCTAAATGACAGACTTGCTGGATAAAGGATTCTCGGTTGCATATTTTTTCTGTTCATCACATTGAAGATTTCCTGCCATTCCTTTCTGGCCTGCCAGGTTTCAGTAGAGAGATCCGTCACGAGTCTTATCGGTCTCCCTTTATATATTACAGCACGTTTATCCCTAGCTGCTTTCAGAATTTTCTCTTTATCCTTGTATTTTGCCTGTATGACTATGATATGTCATGCAGAAGATTGATTCAAGTTATGTCTGAAGGGAGTTCTCTGTGCCTCTTGGATTTCAATGCCTTTTTCCTTCCCCAGATGCGGGAAGTTCTCAGCTATTATTTCTTCAAGTACACCTTCAGCACCTTTCCCTCTCTCTTCCTCCTCTGGAAGACCAATTATGTGTAGATTATTTCTCTTTAGTGCATCACTTAGTTCTCTAATTTTCCCCTCATACTCCTGAATTTTTTTATCTTTTTCTCAGCTTCCTCTTTTTCCATAATTTTATCTTCTAGTTCACCTATTCTCTCCTCTGCCTCTTCAATCTGAGCCATGGTTGTCTCCATTTTATTTTGCAGTTCATATATAGCATTTTTTAGCTCCTCCTGACTGTTCCTTAGTCTCTTGATCTCTGTAGTAATAGATTCTCTGCTATCCTCTATACTGTTTTCAAGCCCAGTGATTAATTTTATGACTATTATTCTAAATTCACTTTGTTATATTGTTTAAATCCATTTTGATCAGTTCATTAGCTGTTACTTCCTGGAGATTCTTTTGGGGGGAATTCTTCCGTTTTGTCATTTTGTATAGTCCTTGCAGTGGTGCGGAACTGCAGGGCACTTCCCCTGTGCTGTCTTGAATAATTTGTGTTGGTGGGCGGGGCCACAGTCAGACCTGATGTCTGCCCCCAGCCCACCGCTGGGGCCACAGTCAGACTGGTGTGTGCCTTCTCTTCCCCTCTCCTAGGGGCGGGATTCACTGTGGGGTGGCGTGGCCCATGTGGGCTACTTGCACACTGCCAGGCTTCTGGTGCTGGGGATCTGGTGTATTAGCTGGGGTGGACCGGCAAGGTACACAGGGGCGGGAGGGGCAGGCTTAGCTCGCTTATCCTTCGGAGATCCGCTTCGGGAGGGGCCCTGCGGCACCGGGAAGGAGTCAGGCCCACTGCCAGAGGGATGGATCCGCAGGAAGCATAGTGTTGGGTGTTTGCATGGTGCAAGCAAGTTCCCTGGCAGGAACTGGTTCCCTTTGGGATTTTGGCTGGGGGATGGGCGAGGGAGATGGCTCTGGCGAATGCCTTTGTTCCCCACCAAGCTGAGCTCTGTCGTCCAGGGCTCAACAACTCTCTCTCCCATTGTCCTCCAGCCTTCCTGCTCTCCAAGCAGAGCTGCTAACTTATAACCTTCCAGATGTTAAGCCCCGCTTGCTGTCGGAACACACTCCGTCTGGCCCCTCCCCTTTTGCAAGCCAGACTCGGGGCCTCTGCTTGGCTGGCAGGCCGCCTCTCCGCCCCGGCTCCCTCCCGCCAGTCTGTGTAGCGCGCACCACCTCTCCGCCCTTCCTACCCTCTTCCGTGGGCCTCTTGTCTGTGCTTGGCTCCAGAGAATCTGTTCTGCTAGTCTTCTGGCAGTTTTCTGGGTTATTTAGGCAGGTGTAGGGGTAATCTGAGTGATCAGCAGGACGCGGTGAGCCTAGCGTCCTCCTATGCCGCCATCTTCCCCTAACCCCCTGTAATTATTTCTTAAAGCAGACCACAGGATAAACTTTAAAGATATCAGGTTAAGGAATGAAAAATTTATTGTGTATACTTGAAATGTAAAATGACCTTAAGAAAAAATAAAAAGTAATTATTAAAATACCAAAGTATAATAAAAATTTAAAACAGAGATCTTAGTGTGAGAAAAATCAATGTTCACCACCATCCTATTTATTTATATTCCATACACGTAAAGTTCATGTGTCATGACAACAATGCAAGTTTATTTGTTTATTTATTTATTTCTGTGGGAGAGAGAGACGGAGACAGAGCATGAGAGGCAGAGAGGCTGACACAGAATCGAAGCAGGCTCCAGGCTCTGAGCTGTCAGCACAGTGCCTGACGTGTGGCTCAAAATCACAAACCGTGAGATCATGGCGTGGGCTGAAGTTGGACGCTTAACCAAATGAACCACCCAGGTGCCCTGATTTTTAGTTTACTTTTACATTAAAAAAGAAAAAGGGTTACCTAAACAATTCAAATGTATGTGAAAGTGGACCCATTTGCATTTAAACACATGAATCTTTAAGTATCCATATGCTCAAATACTGAAAATTTGAAACCATTTCACTTTTATTAAAACGATTAAAGCTTATAGTCCAGCAGAAAAAGCACACGACTCAGATTGGAAATTTAGCAATCAGATGCGTAGGTATGAATGCCAGCATCACTACTCACTGATATGGTGACCTTGGGCATGTCACTGGATCTAAATATCAATTTACTTATTAGTAAAATGTGAATAACCTATTCGATAGTTGGAAATGAATTATAAAATATGAATGCACACATGTGAAAGAAGCTTAAAAACCTGAAGTGCTATGTAATTGTTAGGTATCATCATCAAATACGTAACAAAAGTCTTGTGCAAGTAGAAACAAAAGACTTTTCTCTTTAATTTTTCCTCCCCCCCCCCAAGAATGCAGTTTTTCAAAATACGCAGCTCTCTCTGAAGATTTTGCATGAAACTCAAGTACTACCTCAGTATTCTGGAAAGATAAACTGTTACTGTGAAAGGGTAAATTAGCTGGGCTGTAAACAAATTTGCTAAGGAAATATCTAACATATTGGAAAACAAGCTGCCTTACTTGTTTGTGTACGAACAGGGCTGCCAATTACAAGTAAGTGGTACCATTAAGGCACCAAAAGCCAAATCTCTACCTGGAAATATTTTTTGATTATTCAAGTTAATAAATATACTTTAAAGTAAAAATTCTTATTCATTCATTCATTCATTCATTTTTGAGAAAGCACACACATGTGTGCATGTGCAAGTCGGGGAAAGGCAAAGAGAGAATCCCAAGCAGGCTCCATGCTGTCAGCACAGAGCCTGATGTGGGGCTGGATCTCACAAAATCATGACCCAAGCTGAAATCAAGAGTCGATGCTTAACCAGCTGAGCCACCCAGGCCCCTATTTAAGTTCTCTCTACACCCAACATGGGGCTCAAACTTATCACCCCAAGATTAAGAGTCACACACTCTGACTCAGCCAGGTGCCCTGGAAATAAAAATTCTTATTATGAATGAATGTATAATGTATCTGGTCTTCCTACAAGACTGAACTCATTAATACATTTTTAATCAAACTTTCATGTATTTATACTCTAAAGATCACTTAACATTATAACATTTAGCCTTAAAGTAGTCACAAAAGTATACCAGACTCACCTTAATACTGCCGCCAACAACTTCCATTACCTTGCCTCGATACCACATAGTATCTGATCCTCTTACTGCACAGGCTTCTCCCTTTTTCCAGAAATAAGGCTCCAAAAGACCAAGGCATTTTAAATTACTTTGAATTTCATTCATCATTTTTGTTAGCTCAAATTCTGAAGAAATTATTAAAAATAGAAAGCATTTAGGAAGAATTTCCTCCCATTTTCAATATGAAATCATCAATAACCTTTAATAATCTCATCACCGGGATAATAGTATAAGGAACTACTAGAGCTTTAATAAAAATATAACTCCTTCAGTAGCTTCCATACGTTTCAAAACATGGAACTAACAGCATGTAAATAATTATTCTGATCTCTGGTTATAAATGTAAGCATTATTTTGGGAATAAAGCATGGTTAAAAGCTCTAAACACATTAACAGATAGCCTAATATAAAAGAACTACCATGTTAAGATAATGTCATTTTACCAGCATACTTAAGTAAAGTAGAACACAAGTCAGGTGTTACTTGATGCTTAGATAGACACAACATAATTCTGGGATATAAAATTAAAATTCTAATGTTGCTATTTGCTGCTAATTGGCTCATCATTTCCACAGTAAATACATATCCCCATAACTGATACCACTGAAGGCAAAGTATGGGGGCAACTGCCACATCAGTTCTACCACTTTAGTTGTGTGATCTTGTTTCTTTACCTCCATGAGCCTCAGTTTAATCTGTAAACCTGGTATGACAGAACCTGTCTCCATTATCAGTATTGCGGGGGATTAAATGTAAAACATCTAGCACATTGCCTGACAACGTAACAGTCAACCAGCTTTAGCTATGACTATTCACTTCTAGAATAGCAAATTGCACAGATTTGTTTTGTGTTTGAACCAGAAAAACAGGGTTTAGGAGGTCAACAAATGAGACAAAAATTTCAACAAATGCATAGCCATCATACCCCTATCCATAGCTGGAATACTTATTATGGAGCTAATGGACTTAAATACCCATGAGTGCTAGAGCTGCTGTCAGTTACAAAGTATGCTGGATGCACCCAGGTTGTAGTAAGGAGACATTTGTACATAAGCTTAAAGAGATAGCAGGAAGGAGATGAATATTCTCAAAGGGCTCCCAATCTCCAGTCATTCGTTGTGGTTTCTTTCCTCATTCTACAGAATATGAACTTTTGTATTCTTTTCTCTTGGAGAGCTCCCAAACTTGCATAAGTGCCAGGTCTTACAAACCTGGAACCAGCTCCATGTTTTTCTTACGCCCAGTGTCTATCCCTGATGTCTCAACAAATGATTTTCATGTGAAAAGCACTCTGCATGAGTTATTTTCACAAAAAACCTGTGAAAATGAGGTTAAATCTTGCCCAAGGTATTTCAATCTATGTATACTTCATAGAGAACTGGGCTGCTAGCTACTACTTTTAGTGATTAATCAATCCCACATAACATAAAAGATATTACCTGACAACTTAGGTACTACAAATATAGTTCCATCATCGCCAATGCAGCTGACTGTTGCCTCAAATACTTTCATGTTAGGAATAGCTGGTGGTTTGTAGCATCCAGTGGTTCTTGGTTCTGGAATTTTCTGCTTAAATTCAGATACCTTGTGTTCACTGATAACATCAGCAGCTTTTTTGTCAGGGTCAAAGTTAGTCTTAATACACTTTGTAACCATTGAATCTTCTTGTTGTGGGGGGATTTCCAAAGACTTCTCAGATGAATGGCTGTTATTTAATTTTTTAATTCTGTAACATCCAAAAAATAATATATCTAAACATGAGCAAATGAAAACATTCTTTGGAAAACGATATAAAGAGAGTCCTTCAAATATACTAGAAATTTAAAGAAAATATTTGTTCTAGTCTAGGATACATTAGTCTAATTTGTTACATAAAAAAGAGCATAATTTAAGTTATAATAAAAATTGTTTTAAATTATAAATCAGCTTGAGAAAAAAGTAATATAATTTCACTTAAATGTTTTAAATTACTGTCTATTTACATGTTATTCTGTCTTAAAATCTCAAAGTATGTTACAAGTATTGTACAATTAACTAGATCTTAAAGGGAAATACAACATCTTCAGGCTGATTCTAATTTAGTCCACAGACAGAACATACACACATTCTATGAAAATAATACAAACAATAAGTCCCTTAAAAATAATTCAGCACTGAGATAGTGTCAGTGGTAATAAGCTATAACTCATAATTTTTTTTACTTCCTGTCATTCCCTTCCAGTTAAAAAAATGTACGCCTACTATAAAAAAAACCTATAGGAAATATTGTTTATTTTCATAGAATTGTAGGCTTTTGTTTCTTCTACTTTCTTGTATTTTCTTTAAAAAAAAAAGGAGATAAGCACTTGTGGGACAGCTACATAATTCTTCAACTAACATCGTTCCCACTTGGACTTCAGCCTTGAGACAGCTAATAGTTTTAGTGCCGTAAAAGCAGTAAAGAACATCACGGTGGTACTTGTTAGCAGTGTTAACTTGCCTAGCACTTTCCACTTTACCATTCTTTTACCAAGGAATTGCTTTAGCCTAAAGCCAGTGAACCTGAAAAGAGACACATGCAGGATATCTTTACGCAGAGCCTTGCTGTATGCCAGTACACGCTACCATGCTTACCTAACTACTTCATGCCCCATTTTATTTTTGATTTCTCATTCTCCTACCATTACATCAGGACCGGGGTCCTGGCCCAAATAAGTTAATTTATAATAGTGCAAGATAAAGAAAGAGATCTGGCCACGTATGGTACAAAGTGGCTACTTGGAACATGTGTTTGCAGTTCTAATAGGCCTTGTGTCTAGTAGGCAAGAAATAAAAAGCAGCAGCTAGGGCTATAGCAATATCCTCATCCTTTGCCTCTTGTACCAATGGTACCTTAAACCACAAACTTAGTACCTGAAAGGTCTTTAAATTTAAATATTGTTCAATTACTTTTCTGCTATCCATTCGTGTTTCACATAAACACATTTTGGTATATACCTACCACAATTTCCAACATAAAGCTTCAACATTTCTGTCTAAGCAAATGATGGCAAAGGGCTCAGATATGGTACCCAGTACGTAATTCTCTTTTCCTTTGGTTTAGAGTGTAAATGCCAAAGCAAAAGGGAAAACATAAAAGCAGAAATGTCAGTAGGGATTTAAAGATGTAAGAGCTAATGAGCCTGAATAAAGAAATAAGCAATCCTGAATGAATTTATTTCTGAGCTGACTTCTCAAGGTTAAGTTTATAAATCATTAGGAGCAAGCAAGATGAAATTCAGGTTTGAAAGCACACAGATATAAGGATTTACACAGGCAAATAAGAAGCCTTCATTATAAACTGGTGTTAAAAAAAAAAGTCCATACCTCCTTTCTCTCAAAGCCAAACCCTTTTTAATCAAATATTTAGAAACATCGACACGCTCTCCTTTCTCATCTCTGCAGAAAATTTTCACAGGTAATGGCCATGTTGTATTGTTTTCCTGCAGTGATTTAAGAAAACAGTAAATATGAAATACTAAAATGAAACCTTATAAACAACATACTTCTCACAGGCATTTCCTCCACATTTATCCAAGTCGGAAAAATAAATTTCCAACCTAGTAAAGTTATTTTGGTACCTGACTCTATCAGAGAGAAAATAACATGGAAGAGAGTCAAGTGGGACAGATAGTTGGTTTGTGAAACGTGTCAGGAAGACCTCACTGTCTTATCTTGTTTTAAAGTTTATTTATTTTGAGAAAGACACTGAGTAAGCAGGTGTGCATGAGTCGGGGAGGCAGAGAGGGAGAGACAGAGAGCAGGTTCTGCAACATCAGTGCAGAGCCCAAAGCAGGGTTCAAACCCACGAACTGCGAGATCATGACCTCAAAGTTGGACGCTCAACTGACTGAGCCACCCAGGCACCCCAGGAAGACTTCACTGTCAAGGTGAAACATGGGTGTATCTGTCAGGGGAGGCAGACTGCAAACTTTTCTTTCAGCCCAGAACAGGCTGGGGGAACATAAGTTACAAATTTGTCTATCTTCCTAAACCGTTTGCAAATTGTAGAACTGAAATGTATTTTCCCAGGTGTGCTGTGTGTGTGTGTGTGTGTGTGTGTGTGTGTGTAAAGAAAGGAAAGTGCTGCAAGGCCTATATACTCTACTTCACATGGAATTAGGAAAATAGAGAAAGTACACATAGAAAAAGTAACACGGAAAAATTACCTAAGAAAATTCTAATCATTAACACAATAAAATTAACACAATAAAAGGTATCCCATTGGAATAAAAGTAAAGAAAGAATACTTTTAAGGGTTCTGAAAAAATATATCCCTCTTCTCAAACCTATACTTACACAAACACCCATTTTTATGCATACAATCAATATGATTTCACTAGAAGACTAACTCTTCAGTTTGTAAAGAATAGCAAAAGGCTTTAGAAATGCTCTCTAGCATGTTTTTTGACATGCAAATTATCAACTCAAGATTATTACTTTAGAAATGTTTTGATTAATTCATATAATCATCTATGGGGTATCTATAACAAACAGGTGTTATAACTTGAAATAAGACCAAAAAGGCTGTCAAAAAATCCAAATAGTTTGCTGTTATTTTCTCAACAATAAATTGTAGAAAACATCATTGTAACTGTTTAGCCCACTACACACCTGTAAGATTATGGTTGCTACAGCTCCAGTCAGGTACAATGAAAGACAGTCACAAGCTGTAGCTGTCCACTTGTCACTCCCACCAGTTGGTCTAAAACAACAAAAACAGACAACTTGTTTTATAACAAATAGCGTAAGATACAGAAATATAAAAGAACCACTATATGTATATATTCATATATATATGAACAAACTTCATATGTAGTGAGAAATCAATTAAAGCATGGCTTCTGTTATTTTCATAATTTTCTTCTGTTTTCATAGACTTTTGCTTATTCCTCTCTATTCTACTTAGGGATCATATCATATGCTAACATGTATATCTGTTCTGCAGCTACACTGAGAACCCTTAAAAAGGTAATGTTTTACGTATTTTTTTTTTTTTTACCTATTATGTACATTTCATACATGCTGAGTAGACTATAAACTCTTGAGAGTGGGGATAACGTATTATGTGTTATGTCCATCATCATATCCCTAATGCCTAGGATAGTGCCTGGCACACAGAAAGCACTTTAAAACTATTTAATGGAAATTTAAAAAGAACAATCCCTTTGCAAGAATGATTCCACTGCCCAAACATTTTTGAAAGCTTTTTTCTGGAATTTAAATCTAATATGAATTGCTACCCATGAATATTAGCCTCAATAATTTATGGACAATTTATTTTTAATATTCATGGTAAAAATGTTCAATAGGGGCGCCTGCGTGGCTCAGCTGGTTAAGCATCTGACTTTATTTATTTATTTATTTACTTATTTGAATCCAAGTTAGTTAACATAGTGTAATAATGATTTCAGGAATAGCATCCAGCTCTTGATTTCGGCTCAGGCCAGGATCTCACTCACAATCATGAGATCAAATCCTGTGTCAGGCCCCGCACTGAGCATGGAGCCTGCACAGGATTCTTTCTCTCCCTCTCTCTCTGCCCCCTCCCGCTCACGCATGCGGTCTCTCAAAATAAGTAAACGTTTAAAAAAATGTTCAATAAATATTGACAGGTCAATGAAAAGCAGAATATTCAATTTCCTCATCTATTTTAGTTTGTGGAATTGAAACTGACTTTCCATCAAATCCGCCTCCAAAGAATAAAGAACTGGTACCATGAAAGAG
The DNA here is from genome assembly GCF_023721935.1 of Panthera uncia. Lineage (NCBI taxonomy): Eukaryota > Metazoa > Chordata > Mammalia > Carnivora > Felidae > Panthera > Panthera uncia. The sequence goes on along the minus strand of NW_026057576.1, from coordinate 404,442 downwards.
ATTACAAGTATCATAATGCAGGCTCTAAAGGTTCTCTATACATGATTTCTAGATCTGGAGTTTCAATGGAGTCGACCCATCGGGTAAACAACTAACCTGGCCAATCTTCTCACATTAATGAGTGAACAAAACCAACTGTGCACGTAGTTTGACCAAGTAGGATTTAGTAAATATGCTACACTATTTACTAAGAAGCCCAAATGATGTTCTTAAGAATTAAGAATTTAAATTATCAGTGACTCTTAGAATTAGTTGCGGTTTTTTTTTTTTAATTTTTTTTCAATGTTTTTTATTTATTTTTGGGACAGAGAGAGACAGAGCATGAACGGGGGAGGGGCAGAGAGAGAGGGAGACACAGAATCGGAAACAGGCTCCAGGCTCCGAGCCATCAGCCCAGAGCCTGACGTGGGGCTCGAACTCACGGACCGCGAGATCGTGACCTGGCTGAAGTCGGACGCTTAACCGACTGCGCCACCCAGGCGCCCCTAGTTGCGGTTTTTAAAATTTATTATGACGATATTCAGATAAAAATCAGTGTTAACAGGGGCACCTGGGTGGCTCAGTTGGTTGAGTGTCCGACTTTGGCTCAGGTCATGATCTCGAGGCTCATGAGTTTGAGACCCACATCGGGCTTGCTGCTACTAGTCTCTCAGTGCAGAGCTCACTTCGGATCCTCAGTCCCCTTCTCTCTGCCCCTTCCCCACATGCACTCTCCCCCAAATAAATATTTAAAAATAATCAGTGTTAACATTAAGATTTTCTTATGCTCTATTATGAATATACATTTTGTAAATATTAACTTTTAAGATTATGAAAGTATTTACAACATTAAAAAATTCTTTGGTCTGTATTCATACAACTCTGTTTCAGTTGGGAAAGATGAAAAGGCTCTGGAAATGGATAGTGGTAAAGGTTGCACAACATTGTGAATATGTTTAATACAACTGAAATGTACACTGAAAATGGCAAAATATATATGTTTTGTATATTTTACTATAAGAAAAAGATTTTTCAGAAGGGTAGTAAATCATAGTGATTAGAGCTCCAATTCTTCTTTTAAAATATCTACCTATTTATTTGTCTATAGCAGGGGAGGGACAGAGAGAGGCAGAGAGAGAATCCCAAGCAGGCTCTGAACTGTCACCACAGAGCCTGACTTGGGGCCTGATCTCACAAATTGTGAGATCATGACCTGAGCCAAAACCAAGAGTCAGGCGTTTAACCAAGCCACCCAGGCACTTTGCTCCAATTCTAAATTCAGACTTGTTTATAATCCTAGCTCAAAAGTTAATAGATGTATTACTCTGGAAAATAACCTCTTGAAGACTCAATTTTCTTATCTATAAATAATACCTTATCTATAGCTTAAAGGTTTATTGTGAGGATTAACTAGAGTAATGCCTGTAAGACAATTAACACAGGGTCCAGAAGTGCTAAAGGTTAGCCAGTATTAGACTCATGAAATAATGGTATTCCATTTGAGTCCAAAAGATATAATTCAAGGTGTGTATAGGAACACATTCTCTACATTATTGGATACAATTAAAGGATTGATGAATTCTGTTCAATTGCTCTGATTGAACTGTTCAAGGTAGAACTGAAAATTAGGATAAAATATTTTTTAAATTTTTAAAAAGTTTGTTTTTGAGAGAAAGTGATGAGCGGGGGAGGGGGAGACACAGCATGTGAAGCAGGCTCTGCGCTGACAAAGAGTGCCCGATGTAGGGCTCAAGCTCATGAGCCATGACATCATGACCTGAGCCAAAGTCAGACGCTTAACCGACTGAGCTACCCAGGCGTCCCCAGGATAAGAATTTTCAGGATGGTTGGCCTGAAATTTCCATTCCAGGGCATTAAATTCTTTCAATTTATAGAACAAATTTATTGATGTGGCCCCACAGTCACTCTTAGTAATCGCAGACAGTGGAAAAGGTACCTGTAAGATTAGAGAAATGTTCTGTGCAAACAGGCAGATTATGGAAACTACTATTGATAAGCTCTTCAAGAACATTAAATAAATGGTCTACCAGCAATTAGAACAGAAAGGGGTCACTAAGAACAAGGTATCCTATTGTGGAGACCAATTTTAATACAGTGTAGGGAAATACTAGTGACTGAAAGAGATGTGCTCCACAGCAGTGAAGTCAGCTGGTCTTGACTGTTCATTTATTAGGGCTGGTATAAAAAGAATTACTGTCATGATGCCCCTAAGATCTCTGAGTTCCAATTCTAAGATTCTATATATCTCTTATTTTTATTAAAGTATAATTAACAAAGTTATGTTAGTTTCTAGTGTACAACATATTGATTCAATAATTCCATACATTACTCAGTTCTCACCCTGGTAAGTTTGTCACCATACAACATTATCATAACATTATTGACTATATTCCCTATGCTGACTTTTCATCTCCATGAATTTTATGAAGGGAGTTTTTTTTAATTTCATTTCCCTTTATTTTATAAAGGGAAGTTTATACTTCCTAATCCCCCTTTATAAAATTCTATAATTCTTATTACAAAGAATTAGATTTATTTCCATGGATTTATCAATGAATAAATGTGCCCTACAAACAGAAAACTGCCACTTCTGTATTTTTCAAAAAGAAATCTGAGGACAATACATACCCATATTAAGTCTCATAGGAATCTTCTATGAACAGTTATATACAAAAAATTGGGACAAATGGATAAATTCTTAGAGACATAGAATCTTCCAAGACATAGTCAGGAAGAAATAATCCGAACAGACCGACTGGTGGTAATGAAAGTGAGGCAATAAAAACAAACAAACAAACAAAACAAAAAAAAACCCCAAACCTCTCAACAAACAAAAGTCCAGGATCAGATGACCATACAGGTGAACTCTTCCAAACATTTAAGAAAGGGATAATAATATTTACCCTCAAACTATTTCAAAAGTTAAAAAGGAAGGAATACTTCCTAACTCATTCTATAAGGCCAGCATTACTCTGGTACAATGAGATATCACTTCACACATCTTCTTCATCCACTCATCTACAGGTTGACAGGTTGCTTTCCTATCTTGGTGAGGCTACTGTAAAGAATGCTGACATGAACATAGGGGTGTGTATGTCTTTTTGAATCAGTGTTTCAGTTGTGTTTTGATAAATACCTAGAAGTGGAATTGCAGGATCATATACTAGTTCTATCTTAAATTTCTGAGGAACCTCTTTGGTGTTTTCCATAGTGGCTGCACCAACTTACATTCCAACCAATAGTACATCAGTTTCCCTTTTCTCTACATCCTCACCAACATTTGTTATTTCTTGTCATTTTGATAATAGCTATTCTAACACGTGTGAAGAGATATCCTATTGTGGTTTGACCATCTGTAAGTCTTCTTTAGAAAAAATGATCTATGTGTAAGACCTGAAACCATAAAAACTCTAGAAAAGAACACAGGCAGTAATTCCTCTGACATTGCCCATAGCAACATTTTTCTAGAGATGTCTCCTGAGGCAAGGGAAACAAAAGCAAAATTAAACTATGAGGACTACATCAAAATAAAAAGCTTTTGTATGGCAAAGGAAACAACCATCAAAACAAAAAGACAACTTACTGAATGGGAGAAGATATTTGCAAATGATACATCATCATGTTTTAAATGAAAGAAAATTTCCTGTGCTTTTAGAAGGAAGAGGTAGATCACTATTGCTTTCCTAGCTTCATGGCTTTAGAACTCTCTGGTGCTGTTCTCCCAAAGTGACAGAAAATATGGCCTCATACTTTGATATCTTGCTCCTCTCCCCTACTTTTATCTGCATCTTTTCTCTCCTTTGCCCCAGTGTCTGTCTTGCTCAAATTAGGCTCTATCCCCAACAGTTTCTGCTCAGTGTGAGGTCACGGAAGAGAGCATCAGTTTACTTCCAAAGGTTATATGGCTAAGGTTCCAGCACCACAAAAATGCGGCACATTATAGATCTCTCACATCCAATTATGAAGAGCATCTTGCATTATTCCCTTCTTGGTCTTGGTTGTTGTTCTCAGATTGGCTTACATTGGCTCCAGTGAAAACCTGTTGTCAATTACTATTCTCAGAGCTGTTAGAATCCCAGTCAGCCTTCCTTCCACACAAATGCCGATAACCCTAAGGGTCCATAAGGGCATGGTGTACCACATGGTGTACTTGTTTGTATTTGGGGCTTACAGAGGGAAACCTAGGTGTCTACTTAGGTTTTAGAGATCGACTGTGCTGTCTTTAGTTTTGCTATTCAAACTGCTCTGTGTTTATGGTAGAATTCTACTAGATTCAAAAAGTATTTCATGCCACTTTCAGAATCCTAATTCACTTTTTGGTAATTTATGTATTTTTAGCTTTCCATGCAATGCTAAGCTTATAAAATATACTTTATTTCTATCTGCCTATGTCCTTCAAGTTTTTAATAATTTAGCAGTTTGAATCTACCTAGATACCCGTGATACTCACCTATCTATATTCCTTGGTACCTCTAAAGTTTATGTGCTCCAAATTTTTATCTTTCCCTCTTCTTAAAACCTCAAAATTAACTATATTTTTAAATAACTGCTTATTTGTGTGTGTGGGGGGGAAGAGGGAGGGAGGGAAAAAATACGAGTGGGGGAAGGGCAGAGAGAGGAGGGACAGAGGATCCAAAGTGGGCTCTGTGCTGACAGCAGAGAGCCCGAGGTGGGGCTTGAACTCATGAACCGTGAGATCATGACCTGAGCTGAAGTCAGTCACTTAACCAACTAAGCCACCCAGGCGCCCCCCAAATTAACTAGATTTATGAAATTTCAGAATTCTAGTAAAATTAAAACTGACAAGAACCCAACAAAAAAGAAAAATACTTGTAATTATTCAATAGTGAGAAAATTTACTCAGCTAAAAACTACCTTATATCAACAAGAGAGCATTCCAAAGATAATCTTCCCATTGTCCTTAGGTTTTCTTGAAGCTCTCGTAAACAGGTAATATTCACTACTAGTTCAACACCCACGTCATACAGCAAAACCTATGAAAATAGTAACTTTGAGTCTGTGGAAAGACAGTATTTCAAAATGTTTTTCACAAATTGAATAGCATAATAAAAATTAGATTTAAAAAATTTCAAGATAAAATACTGAATCCATTCACCTTCACAATTATATTTTTAACTCTGCATTTACCTCTACCAATGTGTCTGTAACCATTCTGATGATCTGGCCTCTTTGCCACTGATTTTTATCTGGGATCCTAACTGCACAGTGCATATCATTTTCCCATTTAATGGGTTCCCATTTCGAGTCTTCATAAGCAGCTACCATCTTTTCTTCTAAACTGTATAGAGAAAAAAAATTAACTTTCAAACCTTTCCTTACAACACCTAAGTCTCTAACCACGTCTTCTACTGTCCCCCCTTTCTCACTCTACTCAAGCCAAACTGGATACCTTGTTTTTCCTTGAATACCCAAGCACATTTCCACTGCAGGGCCTTTGAACTTGTTCTTCCCTCTGCATGAGATGATCTTCCTCCAGATACCCTCATGGTTTACTCCCTCTCTTCCTTTAGGATCCATTTCAAATGTCATAGTCTTTTTGAGGCCTTCCCTGATTATCCAAAATTGCCTTCCTCCTCAACTGCTTTTACTCTACTGTCTTTATCACCATCTACTACAGTAAATATTTTGTCTATTGTCTCTCTACCAGAATTTAAGCTTCATGACGCCAAAGACTTGTAAATGTTTTTACCACTGTATCCCCAACACCTACAATACTGGTTGTCAAAAATAGGTGTTCAATAAGTATTTGGGGAATGACTAATTCTAATATACTGAAAATAGCCAGTAAATACACTATTTGTATACTTTTAACCAGTGTTTAAGTGACTGTTTAACTGAAATAATTTTGCTTTTAAAATTCTACATTTGTGATTTCTATATTTTTGAAACAAAATATAGAAAAAAGCCCATATGCAATCCATGTTCTCCTTATATGTTATACCTGTTAAGTAAGTTTTCTGTCAATAACCACTGAACATAAATCTTCTCAGGAGATATCACATTACAGATATGTACAGGTAGTTCCTTATTATAAAGTGATTGGAGATTCTCATTAGGTAGAGATTTTATAGATACAGGATTTAAGCTGTTTACTTCATTTGAAATAATTTCTTCTGGAGAAGGATCCCATACTTCACTATGTTTTTTGGAATTATCCTTGAGGGTATACCTGGAAAATAACAAAACCCATTAGCAAAAATAGTTTGCAAAATATTCATGTTTGTATTTGCTTAGATCTAGAGATGAACAAGTTTTTTTTTTAAACGTTTATTTTTGAGAGACAGAGATATAGAGCATGAGCAGGGGAGGGGCAGAGAGAGAGAGAGGGAGACACAGAATCTGAGGCAGGCTCCAGGTTCTGAGCTGTCAGCACAGAGCCCAATGTGGGGCTTGGACCCACGAACCGCAAGATCATGACCTGAGCCAAAGTCGGGAGCTTAACCAACTGAGCCACTCAGGTACCCCTAGAGATGAACAAGTTTTAGCTATGATTCGCTGCTTCCCAGTTTTCATATTAACAGCAATTTTAGTTTCTTTTTTTAAAAAGGGCTAACTATTACCAAAGTAAGTACAAAAACCACCCTTAAAAGCCAAACTTTCTTTTTCTTTTTTTTTTTTTTTTTGAGTGAGCAAGAGCATGAGTGGGGGGAGGGGCAGAGAGAGAGGAAGAGAGAATCCCAAGCAGGCTCCACACTCAGTATTGAGTCCAGCATGGGACTTGATCCCACAACCCTGTGATCATGACCTGAGCTGAAATCAAGAGCTGGATGCTTAACCAACGGAGCCACCCAGATGCCCCCAAACTTTCTATTTTAGAAGCGTTTTAAATACCAAGTTTGTTCATAATTTTATCATCTGCCATTGATATCTTGTACTCAAAAAGAGAAGAATTATTGATAATTTGTTTTGATGACTAAAAAGTATCAATCCACTTGCCAGTGAGAATACAAGTGGAAGCCAATTGCTATTAAGATGTATTAAAAAGAGAAATTATTGAAGTGTTTAGAATGTTTAATAAGTCAGGTTAGTTCAGACTGAAAACACAGATAATTAGATGTCCTTTATTTTTATTAAAGAAAAACTTAATTTCTTTCACAATAAGCTTGAGATTTAGCTAACCAAGGTGACTTAATTTTTGTTGCTATATCTAATGGATAATTTTCAGCCCTTACTTGACTTGAATTCTCAGCACTAGCTACTCTTTCCTTCTTGAAACGTTCTCTCTCTGGTTCCTGGTTTTTCTTCAGTCTCAGGCTCATGATCTACCAGTTTTGGACTTTCTTTCTCATAGATTATAATCCTCATAGTTGCATCTTCATCAAGGGAAATTGAGATGAATAATGAAAGTGATTTTCATTTATTCTAATGGACTCATTTATATGCTGCTAACTCCCAGGTGAATCACTTAACCATGTCTCTCTTCAGAGATCCGTATATTCATTTCCTCCATTTAATTAATGTTTACTGCAAACACTCCCACCCCTCTGCCCTTCTATATTGCGGTCACCTCAACCACTGGTCTGTCTTGGGTATTATTAGCACAATGGCTCAAATCTGGCTCTCGTTCAACGTATCCACTTGAACCCAGAAAAAATTCACATTTCTTCAAATGGGAATGTGGGCTAATTCTACCACTAACTACTCTATACTGACATTTCTCTTACTAATTCTCTTCTCAAATAGGTACAAATGGCTACTAAAGCAGATGTTCTACCTAGAAATAAGATGCTATTCTCTTTTTAGAAGTACTTTCAATCCTGAGGAGCCATTCTCTTGGTTTCAGGGTCACTTAGGGATGGAGGGAAAAGCCACTCTACTCCCCGTTAAACTAATGACTCCAATTATTTTTCCGTCTATTTTTCCTGATTCAAAAACAGGGGGAAACTCCAAAGCAGATATCCAAAAGGAAATGATATGCCACTTTTTTTTTTTAAGTTTTATTTATTTATTTTGAGGGAGAGAGAGAGGGAGAGAAAGAGCAAGGAGGGGGGGGTGGGGGGGCAGAGAGAGAGGGAGAGAGAGAACCCCAAGCAGGGTCCGCACTGTCAGTGCGTGGAGCCCAACACAGGGCTCAAACTCACAAACCGCGAAATCATGACCTGAGCCAAAATCAAGAGTCGGATGCTTAACTCTTGACGCTTAACTTGAGCCACCCAGGCGCCCTACCACCTTCCTGTGAATAAACTGAATTTTTTAAAGTTTGTAGGTCTACTTACCCTACTTCATAAGATGCTAGGCCCTCTTTGACTAGCTGGTCATTTATACTAGTAGGAGTCATTCCAGGAGCACCAAGAGAATCAAAAAGCTCAACTAAGAGCACATTATCTTCCAGAATTTCTGTAAAACCATTAAGATGAGTTTGGGGAAAGAAAGAAATATGTCATAAAATATACTAAATGAGGCAATTTTAAATAACAGGAAACTTAATTTCGTTTTGCATACATGTGGTTTCTTGCTAAGTAATATCAAAGTCTCTCTGCAGGGGTAAAAGTAGCACTTTGCAAACATAAAGCAATTGTCCATGTTGTCTGTAACATATGCAAATTAATACAATTTTTATTTTAGATTATTGTGTGCTGTTCTATAACACATCAAAAGCAGTTTAAAGCTTTTAAACTCAGAAAAATATAACTTGACCTATATTCATTGAATAAGTGTTCTGATGTGTCTTTAAACTGTTTTATTAAATTCAAACTAGTTCCAGAGGACAAAAGAATGAAAGTTAATTCAGTCCAGTGATTATCTGCTAAGGTTTACAGCTTTTAGAAAAATGGCACAAAGTTCAAAACAACAAAAACTCCAAAAACACCCTTAAAGATTGGAACCTGGAATTTTTTCCCATTCCTCTGTTTTTAGAACAAACTATCCAACTTTTAATTTCTTTTAGAAAACAAATTGGCTACTTCAACAAGTAGATCTATTTAGATTTCTTAAACTAAACTGGGAGTTTATGGGCAAAATTTACATCTCATGTGCCTGTTTACTTGCTTATGGTACACAGCACAGAGAACCTGCCTAATATGTATCTGCATAAACAACAGAGGAATTTCTTTAGAAAACACACACTTCAATGCCTTAACATATGCAGTGAATGCATACTTAAACTACAGTTTATGCCTACTACAATTTCTACACAACAGCAGCTAGAGCTGCAGGCCAGAATGATGATTCTAAATAAAAAGATGAAGAGTTACCAGCATCCTATATCATAAAAACACATATTATAAAACTTTTTCCAAGGGCCTAAAAATGATTGTGGACTCCTTTTTAATGGATCAGATACGTCATCTAGAAATAAAAAGCTAAACGATGATGAGCCTCAATAAATTTTCATCTCCGTACTTTTCCATCTCTTGTGCTCTCGCGTTCCCTTTAGTTCTTTGACTATATTTCCCATACACAAAGTTCTTTATTCCTGTATGTTCTGTACTGTCACCACCTTCCTTGCTCTGCTAATTAAAATTTAAATATCCGTTGCTTTATAAGGTAACAATGCATATTAATGGAAAGCTCCCCTTCTCATCTGTGGTAGTTCATTTTAATATTAATGTCTTAAAACTCTTAATTTCATCATTGCATAGGTTGATGAGGTATTTTAGATTTAAGGAGTGCCAGAAGGCCCTGCTCAAATTACCTAGGATAATAACTATATTGTGACTAGTGTTTGGATATTAATGGTGTAACAAGTAATTAAGTGAGTAAGCAAAAGAAAGAGTAAAGAAAGGAACCAAGTCAGGTCCACTGCAGGGAGGGGGAGCTAAAACCAACAGAATAAAATACCAAAAGGAAAGTTGGTAAGCAGAATTATCTAGGTTAAATTCTGCACAAAATCAGTGGAGATAACTCAAGGACTAAGAAGCCCTTAATTTACTGTTCATATCAGAGAAGACAGATATAAAAATGTTATTGACTGACAATGCAATATCTATAATCACATTCCTCCCTAAAGAAACTATTTCTTCAGAACAATTTCTTGTATCAACAATGTATATAAATTATCACTGATAGGCATCAGTTCTACGTTAAGTAACCTTGAGCAGCTGACCAGTAAGCTTCAGTCTCCTCACTGTAAAACAGGCTAACGCTCTTACAGTAGTTGGGTTCATTTAACGTAGTATGATAAATGTGAACAAATAGGTGCTGTAAAAATTACCCTGGAAATTCCCATAAATCAACCCTAAGTAAACATGATCTTGTATATCCTGCACTAGTACTTATTAAGACCAACACAGTCAGATAAACAACAGAATCCTACACCTCCCCATACCCGAATTCAAACACTTTGGGGCCAGACATGTTTCAGAACTCTTCAAATTGAGAAAGACTACGTAAAATATACACTGAATATTTTGTAATAGCTCCAGCAGACTGAGGCAGCAGCCTACAAACATACATTACTATCCTGAAACGGAATATATGATATTTACTATAAAGGAGATAAAGACTGTATGTACCTTCATGTCAATTCAGATCAGATTTTGCTACTCAACTTTTCATTTTCAGAACATGTTGGGTTATAAAATTGTAAGGTAATAGTCAGCCTGTCTCTTGGACCCAAACTCCTCCAAAAAAGAAACATTTTTTCTAAATATGGGGAGAGCCTACAGTTGAATTCACTTAAGTCATATGAAAAAAAAAAAAAAAAGAACATATGAAAACTATTTACCAGTTATGTCCTACTTCCCCTCACTTCCCTGCACATTAAACTTTAGCATCCATCATGCCAAAATCAGGATAGAGTCCTTGCAAAAATGCAAACAGAAATAAGAGAAGCTAATTTCTGGCTTTAGAGCTTTCAAGAGGCCATGTCCAGGATGACTTCATCTTTTAATTTTTTTAAGAATTTATTATTTATGTTTTAAAAAATTTTTAAATGTGTATTTACTTTTGAGAGAGAGAGAGAGAGAAAGAACACAAGCGGGGAGGAGCAGAGAGAGAGAGGCAGACACAGAATTGGAAGCAGACTCCAGGCTCTGAGCTGTCAGCATAGAGCCCGACATGGGGCTCGAACTCACGAACCATGAGATCATGACCTGAGCCGAAGTCAGACAGGTGCCCGTTAAGATTTTATTTTTAAGTAATCTTTATACCCAATGTGGAGCTGGAACCTACAACCCTGAGATCAAGTCACACCCTCCATCAACTGAGCCAACCAGGCACTCTTGGGATGACTTGGTCTCTGATGGTAAATTCTGCCTCTTGCTGATTTTAGATTCTAGAGCTGGCAACTATACCTACTATACCCAATGCACAATACATGTTCTCACTACTCTTACTGATGACACATTGAATTTATTCTGAGTTCTGGCAAATGTTACAATGTTACTCTTATTTAAAATTATATATGACCATACAGCAACAAATGAAAATGGAAATAGCTTACTAACGACTGAACATGTCATAAATTTATCTTGAGTCTTTTCTTCAAATTTGTCCTTAGCTTTTTTGGACCACTGCACTGCTCTCATACGTGGTTCAATATAGGCCAGCTTACATTTGATTGCCTGTGTCAAACAGAATTGCGCCATTAAGAAAAGTAAACTTAATTTCCAATTATTTTAAAATTACAACAAAATTTTATGTGTACAAAAAACTTTGTGTTTGAATTTAATGCATATTTAGAAAATAAATAAATGTACAAAGGTATCTACAAAATATTTTATAAATACAAATAATTGGAATCAACAGAGTATTTGGTTGAAGGAATTACTGCACATTTAGACATTGATATAACAAGCATCCACTGAAAGTATGATATGCTGTTAAATGAGAAAATCAGGTTATAGGACTATTTGTCTAATCCTATAATCGCTAAAAACAGAGAAGACACGTCTTAGATTTATATATATCAAAAATATTCAACAATTCTGAGTGATTCCTCTTTTTATCTGTATTTTCAAGTTTTTCCTATAATTTTTACCCATTTTTAAAATGAAAAATATTGTTTAACCAAATTCAAACGCTTAGGTGCAACATGACATAGAAAATCAGCCTTAACCATATCTCTGGGGAGTAGGATTCCAAGAGAAGGGTAATTTTTCACTTTTTCTTCCAGACTTTTCTCTCTCTTGCACACGTTATATATACTTACACATAAATGAGATTGCAGTAAAAATACTATGATGAGTTTTGTTTTCACAAAATACATCATCCTCTTACCTCATTATACTGGTATAACATTAAGAGCTGCAGAACAGTAATACATAGACACAAACATACATACACATATACATTTATAATTAATGCTTATTTGCTAAGATATACATACATCTTAATAACTTATAGTTGCTATATAGAAAATTATAGGAACCACAGCAACTCTTTTCTATAGTCTATGTGTTAGAAATTACTTACAGACAAAAATGTTAACAGAATATTTCTATGGTAAAAATTATTTCTAAAATTACTTTCATATTTGTGCTAATATTCTAACCCTATGATTCATGATAAATAGATTACCTTCTCTGGGGGATTCAGAAACTCATCCTTTATTTTACGCATTTCTTTAAGTGTTATTTTTGCAGTATTGCCAAAGTCCACATATTGAACTTCAACTTCACGACGTCCAGGCAATCCTTCAAAAGTTATGAAATTAGAAATTGCAAACTTGGAAAAAAAGAGACCCAGAGATTTACCTTCCAACATTACCCCTAGCTTACTAAAGATAGATAACTGAGCAAAATGTTAAGATCAAGTAACATCACTTCCACGATTAATCTGTACCAACTCAAATGGGATCAGTTTTTAAGCATAATATTTCCCTGTAGAAATAGTGTGCAATCTCCTACCAACGACTTTTGCTCGGTACCAAACTCCATCTTCAAATTTAGCTACACAGGCTTGATCTTGAACTGGACAGAGGATTTCCAGATTTTCTCCATCTTCACTTTTATAGAATTCCTCAATTGTCTTTAATAGAAATAAAAAATCCAGGCTCTCTATCTAAGAGATAAAGGGATTAAAACACATGGTATGTATTATAAGCACTATTCATAAAATTACCAAATGTTAGAATCAGATAAATCATGTCACATAATTTATATTTGAAGTATCTTATTACAGAAGCAATAAATAAAATTAGCAAATGTGGACATAACAAAAAGTTTTAAAAATCACATTTCTCCAGGGGCACCTGGGTGGCTCAGTTGGCTGAGCGTCCCAACTTCAGCTCAGGTCATGATCTCATGGTTCATGAGTTTGAGCACTATATCAGGCTTGCTGAGGTTGGCACAGACCCTGCTTCAGATCTTCTGTCCCCTCCTCTCTCTGTTCCTTCCCTGCTCATGCTCTCTCTCAAAAATGAATAAGAACATTAAAAACATATCCAGATACCTTAAATGTATCCTTCCAGATCCTTTTCTTATACACAAACTTTCCATATTTTTTAAAACAAAAATGAAATTATATCATATATGCAATTTGATTACAGTTTGATAATTTGCATTTTCTATCAGTTCTCACTTTTCTATTTCAGTAAGGATTCCTATTAATGCTCCAGACCACATTTAGATACCCCATGCTGACCTAAACCAGTATTCAATTCAAGACTACACATTATATCTGGTTATTTCAATAAATCTTTTAGAATCTACCATGGCACTTTTATTTTAATGACTTGGTCTTGCTGAAGAGCATCTATTATGTAGTTACATCCTCATGCTATTATTTAGCTTGTTCCTCCATTAAGTAGTATCTAGCTCCTGAAATTTCCCAAAAGCTAAAAGTTGGTATCTATAGGTGTGATGGATTCAAACATTTTTTGGCCAGAATACAAGTAATTATACTTAAGTTGTAAATATACTTAGGTTGCAATACATCAAAAGACATAATAATCACTAACTCAACATTAACATGCTAAGATTCACATATAGATTGGGGTGATGATTTTGATCCCTCTGTTGTACAGTTATGTTTTTATCCTGTACCCACCAAATAATTCATGTAGTACTATTCTGGCATTATATGAATGTCCAGTTTCCTATCAACCATCTATCTCGTGGTTTTAAAGTGAATTGCTAATTCTTTAACTCAGTAATTTCAGTAGGGTTTGTGAAATGACTGCATTGAGCAAATTTGAAATTTCTTGTACTAAATAAGAGTATTTGGTTACTGTAGTTCTTAAAGCATCTGAAACACAGTTCTTAAAAAAACAATCCCAAAACATCATAGATAAACGTTTGATTATCTTCCCAAATACCAATTCTTAAGTTTAAAAATACTTTAAAATCCATTTCAAATGGCAAAAATTTAGGTTTTTCTCTTTTTTGAGCATTATAATGCGAGTGGAAATTTTGTGAATCTAGCTTTTCTTGTTATTCCATTTAAATTACTTAAAATTTTAAAATTTTGTAAACTTTTATTTCTAAGTAGATATTATTCATATTCTTCCATTAATAGGTTATCCAAATGGAACAGTGAAAAATTCAACAGAGGAGTGACATCAGCAAAATAGCAGACTGGGGGTTCCAAGTTCTCGTTCCCACACAGAAACATTGAAAAAAAATGAGAAGCCATACGAAATTTTTCAGAACTCTGGAAAAGTCAAGGGTTTACTGCAACCAAGCAAAACCCAATCAAGTTCCTGGCATTCAAAGAAATCTCTGTCAAAACATTTGCTGAACACAAGCTAAAGGAACAGAGACTTTAGTGATCACAAAAAGGAACAGTCTTTACAAAAATAGAATGGGAAAGTCTCAAACAAACCGACCACTATAGTCTTCAACAATTAAGAAAACCCAGCAAATCCCAGGGAGGTGGGGATCTGATTTTCAGAGTTACAACATTCTAATATTCAAATGCCCAGTTTTCAACAACAACAAAAAAATCAGGTGAAATACAAAGAAAAAGGAAAACATGGCTCACTCATAGGAACAAAATAAATAGTAACCACTTCTGAGGAAGCCCAGATATTGGACTTACTAGACAAAGACTTTAGAACTGTCTTAAATATGTTCAAAGAACTAAAGGAACACATGGATAAAGAAATAGAGGAAACCAGAAAAACAATAAAGGACCAAAATTAAAATACCAACAAAGAGATAGAGATTATAAAAAGGAATCAAACAAATTCTGGAGCTGAAAAATACAATAAGTGAAGTGAAAAAACACCAGAGGGTTCAACAGCATGTTTGAGCAAGCATGAGAAAGGATCAGTGAACCAGAAGATAGGGTAACTGAAATTATTAAGTGGGGAAAAAAGAGCAAAGGGAACAGAGACTCAGGACTTGGACAGAGACTAAGAGTACCATTAGACATATTAATATACACATTATGGGAGTCTCTGAAGGAGAAGAGAAAGAAAGGAGCAAAACAATTATTTGAAGAAATAATTTCTGAAAACCTCCCAAATTTAGTGACAGACATGAATCTATAAATCCAAGAAGCTCAATGTTATGGGTTAAATTATATCTCCAAGCAAGATGTGTTGGAGTTGGAACCTGAGAATGTGACATTATTTGGAGAAAGAATCTTAACAGAGATAATCAAGTGAAAATGATTATGGTAGGTCTTAATCCAATATGAGTGGTGTCATTAAAAGGGGAAGATTTAGGTACAGAGACAAACACAGAAGAATGCATGTGAAGACGAAAGCAGAGATTATGGTAATGCAAGTCACAGACCACCCAAAATTTCCAGCTAACCACCAGAAACTAGGAGAAAAGAATGGAATATTCTCACTCACAGCTCTAAGAAGGAACCAACCCTATTTATACCTGAATCTCACACTTCTAGACTCCAGAACTACGGGGCAATAAATTTATGGTCTTTAAGTCACTTAATTTGTGTAACTTTGTTATTGCAGCCCTCAGAAATGAATACAGATTTTGATTTTGAGAAGTAGGGTGTTGCTGTAAAAAATACCTAAAATGTGGGTGTGTCTTTGGAATTAGGTAATGGATAGAGAAGAAGTTTTGAAGTGTTTGAATGAAAAGTCCAGATTGCTTTGAAAAGAATTTTGGTAGAAATATGAATGTCAAAGTTTCTTCTGGTGAGATCTCAGACAGAAATTAGGAGCATGTTATTGGAAACTAGAGGAAAGGCATCCTTGATATAAAGTGGTAGAGAACTTGGTTGAATTGTATTCTGTTAGATAGAAAGTAGAACTTTAATATTTAGCTGAGGAAATCTCTAAGCAAATTGTTGAACGTGCAGCTTGGTTTCTCCTTGCTGTTTAAAATAAAACACGAGGGGCGCCTGGGTGGCGCAGTCGGTTGAGCGTCCGACTTCAGCCAGGTCACGATCTCGCGGTCCGTGAGTTCGAGCCCCGTGTCAGGCTCTGGGCTGATGGCTCGGAGCCTGGAGCCTGTTTCCGATTCTGTGTCTCCCTCTCTCTCTGCCCCTCCCCCGTTCATGCTCTGTCTCTCTCTGTCCCAAAAATAAATAAAAAAATGTTGAAAAAAAAAAATTTAAAATAAAACACGAGAAGACAGAGATAAAGAAAGAATTGCTAAACATAAAGGAAACAGAACTTGAATTTAGAAAATTTTTAGCCTATCCATATTGTAAACAATGAGAAAGTATGCTTAGAGAGGACACCAACGGTGTGGCTGAAGAGATTATGGGCAGGTGGCTTGTGGATCCAACCAATCATCTCAGCAGAAACTCTGCCAGCTTAAAATGGAGGGAATAGAGATGGGAAGAAAGAAGGAAGGCTGTTGAACTTGTGGGATTCTATAGGCAGGAAGTGAGCTGATGGAGCTATTCAGCCCTGCACATGTTTTATCTTTGAAGAAAAAGGTATAATGACCCTGAAGGTAGTTCAGAGGCTGGCGTGTCTGCTACTGCCACCAGGAGCCCAGAGGGCACAAGTCTGAGAGGCAGGATTGACTTGTCCTCTGTTCCAAGAGGTGCAGCCTCCTGGGTTCCAGAGCATGAAGACAAATACTCAATTCCAATAATTGAGGCTGCTTCTAGAGCTGAGTAGGTAAAGCCAAAATAGGCTGAATAATCCTAGTGGGACTGAAAGGTGGAGCATCTAGCCAGTGAAGATTATTCTCAAGTCATAAGAATCTAATAGAATTTGCCCCGCTAGGTTTTAGATTCCTCTGGTTTCACATATTCAGATATAGACAAGAATTTTGCCCCAGCTTGTATGCTACTAATTCTTCACCTGTACTTGAATTAGACGATTAATTTTGGGACTTTTGGCTGATGATACTTATGTATAAGATTTTGGACTTAGAATTGATGCTGGAATGATTGGGATGGGATGAATGCATTTTGGATGTGAGAAGGACATGAATTTCTGATGGAGCAGAGAGTAGACTGCTTTGGGAACTGTGTCCTCCTCAAAAAATATGTTGGAGTTCTAACCCCTCAGTACCTCAGAATGTAACCTTATTGAAGATAGGGTTTTACAGAGGTTATCAAGTTAAAATAAAGTCTTAGGTGGGACCTAATTCAATATGACTGGTGTCCTTATTAAAAAATTGAGACAGACAAGTTCAGAGAAAATGCCATGTGAAGGCAGCAGAAGAGACTGGGATAATGCAGAAGCCAACAAGTGGTAAAGATTGCCAGCATACCACCAAAATCTAGGGGAGAGACATGGAATGGATTTTCCCTTTAAGACCTCAGAAGGAATGAACCCTGCCAACACCCTGATTTTAGACTTCTAGACTCCATCACTTCAGACCACAAAATTTTGTCATTTAAGCTATCCACTTTATGGTATTGTGTTACAATGGCCCTAGGAAGCTAATACACTCAACAAACCCCAAGTAGAATAAACCCAAAGAGACACACTCATACGCATTATAATCAAATTATCGATAACCAGAGACAAAGGCAGAATCTTGAAAACAGTGAGAGAGAAGCAACTTGTCATGTACAAGGGATCACCAGTGAGCTTACTTGCTGATTTCTTCTAAGAAACCTTTGAGGAAAGAAGACAATAGGGAGATAAATTTAAAGTGCTGGAAAAAAACCCCTGTCAACTGAGAATTACAGATCAGCAAAACTGTCCTTCAAAAATAAGGGAGAAGTCCAGCCATTCACAGAGAAACAAGTGGTGAGGAAACGCACTACCACTAAAGGGAGTCCTTTAGGTAGAGCTAGAAGGATGATAGAGTGTAGCTCTAGCATGTAACTCAGAGCCACATGAAGATATAAAGATCTGTGGTTCAGGTAAATACAAGAACACACATGAAAGAAATATTAATTTTGGTTTGTAACTCCACTTTTATTTCTATTTATTTCTATAGGATAATATCTATTTCTATAGGATTTAAAAAACAAAACCAGAAACCTATTAGCACACAATGTATAAAGATTACTTTTTTAATATTTATTTTTGAGAGAGAGAGGGCACACAAGCAGAGAAGGGGCAGAAAGAGAGGGAGACACAGAATCCAAAGCAGGCTCCAGGCTCTGAGCTATCAGCAGAGAACCTGACAGAGGGCTCGAACTCGTGAACCATGAGATCATGACCTGAGCCAAAGTCAGATGCTTAGTCGACTGAACTACCCAGGTGTCTTAAAGATTATTTTTTGACATCAATAATATAAATGGGGAATTTGGAGCTGCACAGGAGTAGGGTTTTGTGCAATTAAAGTTGGTATAAGTTCATATTAGATTGTTATAACTTTAGAATATTATATGTAATCCCCATGGTAATTATAAAAACAACTATAGATATATACAAAAGGAAATAAGAAGATAATCAAAACATGAAACTACAACATTTGCAAAGCCATGTTCCCTGTAGCATTATTCACAATAGCCAAGAGGTGGAAGCAAACCAAATGTCCATCAATGGATGAATGGATTATGGAGAGAGTTTTAGTTCTGCAAAATGAAAATTCTATAGATCTGTTGCACAACAATGTGGGTATGGTTAACACTACTGAACTGTACATTTAAAAATGGTGAGATAGTAAATTTTGTTATTTTTTTATGACAATGTTTTTTTAAAAATATAAAAAATGACATTACAAAAAAAACCCACACAACTAAACACAATAGAGATAAGTAATACAAGAAATGAGTCAAAAAAGCTAGAAGATATACAAAAAACAAATAGCAAAATGGCAGAAGCCTTTCCAACAGTAGGTACTTTAAATGGATTAAACTCTCCAATTAAAAGGTAGATTTGCAGAATGGATTTTAAATCTTTTTTTTTTTTTTAATGTTTATTTATTTTTGAGAGAGAAGGAGAGTGCGATTAGGGGAGGGACAGAGATTCCAAAACAGACTCTGTGCTGATAGCCTGTGCTGATAGCATCAGGCTTGATGCGGGGCTTGAAATTATGAACCAGGAGATGGTGATCCGAGCCAAAGTTGGATGCTTAACTGACTGAGCCACCCAGGTGCCCTTACAGAATGGGTTTTTAAAAAATGGTCCAACTATATGCTATCTATAAGATAATCACTTTAGATCCAAAAACATACATTGGTTGAAAGTGAAAAATTAGAAAATGGTATTCCATGCAAACAGTAACCAAAAGAGAGCCGGGGTGGCTACGCTATTACCAGACAAAATAGACTCTAAGTCAGATAATATTACAAGAAACAAAGAATGACATTATACATTGATAAAAGGGTCAATTAACCAATAAGACGTAACAATTACAAATATATATGCACCAAACATCAGAGCCCTCAAATATATGATACAAATATTGACAGAATTGAAGGGAGACAGTTTTTCAATAAAAGGAGACTTAAGTGCTTCATTTTCAAGAACTACAAAGATTATCAAGATGAAAATAGATTACTTGAACAACAGTATAAACCCCTTACACATGAAAGACATATACAGAACATTCAAGCCAACAGAATTTTTCTCAAGTGCACATGAAACATTCTCAGGATAGACAATACGTTAGGCAACAAAACAAGCCCTAATAAATTTTAAAATACTGAAAACATACACAGTATCTCTCCTAATCACAATGGAAGAAGACTAGAAATTAACAGAGAAAAACTGAAAAATTCACAACAAACTTATGGCATGTAGCAAAAGTTGTGCTAAAAGGGAACTTTATAGCTGTAAAATATATACAGTAAAGAAAAGAAAGATCATAAATAACCTAATGATAAACCTTAAGGGAAAAAAAAGGTAAAATAAACCCAAAACTAGCAGAAGGAAGAAAATAATAAAGATTAGAGCCTATATATAAATAAAATAGAAAATAGAGAAACAATGGCTAAAAAAAACAAAACCAAAAGTTGGCTTTTGAAAAATTAACAAAATTCACAAACCACTAAGAAAAAGAGGAAAAATGCAAATTACTAAAGTCAGAAACAAAATGTGTCAATTTGGGGCACTTGGGTGGCTCAGCTGGTTAAGCGTCTGACTTTGGAGCAGGTCTGTGAGTTTCAGCCCCACATCCGGCTCGGTGCTGACAACAGGGAGCCTGGAGCCTGCTTCAGATTCTGTGTCTCCCCTCTCTGCCCCTCCCCCACTCACACCTCTGTCTCTTTCTGTCAAAAGTAAATAAAAACATTAAAAAAACTAAAAAAAAAGAAAATGGGTGAATTGCTACTGATTTTAATAAATAAAAAGCATTATAAGAATCTACTATAATTAGAAACACCTACCAAAACTGAATCATGAATAAATAAAAAAAGCTGAGCAGACTTGTATCTAGCAAGGAGACTGAATCAGTAATCAAAAACTTCCAAATAAAGAAATGCCCTGGATCATATGGCTTCTATGATGAATTCTATCAAACTGATAGTTACCTAAAAGGAGGTGGTTGGGGGGGGATGGGTTAAATAGGTGATGGGGGATTAAGGAGAGCACTTGTGAGGAGCACCAGGTGATATATAAGGAAATAATGCATCACTATATTGTACACCTGAAAATAATATTACACTGTAAGCGGAATTAAATAAACACTTAAAAAAATTAATACCATCCCTTCTTGGACTCTTCCAAAAAACTGGGGGGGGGGGGAATAAACTCATCCTAACTCATTTTAAGAGGCCAACATTACCAGAAACTAAAGCCATACAAAGACATGATAAGAAAACTATAGACCAATACCATTTATAAACACTGATGTAAAAACCCTCAACAAAATACTTACAAAACAAATTCAATGGCATATTAGAAGGATTATATATCATGATCTAGGGGAGATGGATTCCTGGAATGCAATGATGGTTTAAAATACAAAACAAACTAAAACAATGCAAAAGACATTAACAGAATGAAGGAAAAAGAAAGACCATGATCATCTCAGTTGATGCAAAAAGTGTATTAAAAAAATTTTTTTTAATGTTTATTTATTTTTGAGAGACAGAGCGTGCGCTGGGGAGGAGCAGAGAGAAACAGGGAGACACAGAATCCAAAACAGGCTCCAGGCTCCAAGCTGTCAGCAGAGAGCCTGATGAAGGGCTCGAATCCACAAACCACCAGATCATGACCTAAGCAGAAGTCAGATCCTTAACCGACTGAGCTACCCAGGTGCCCCAAAAATAGTATTATTACTTTTTTTTTAATTTAAATTCAAGTTAGTTAACATATGGTGTAGTATTAGTATTGGTTTCAGGAGTAGAATTTAGTGATTCATCACTTACATTTAACACCCAGTGCTCATTCCAACAAGTGTCCTCCTTAATGCCCATCACATCACCCATCTAGCCCATCCTCCAACCCTTCTCTCCCTCTCCTCTAACAGGAATTGAAGGTAATTTCTTCAACATCATAAAGGCCATATGAGAAAAACCCACAGATACCATTGTCAATGGTGAAAGACAAAAGCTTTCCCCCTCAGACAGAAGAAAAAGATGCCTGCCTTTTCTACTTGTATTCAACATGATATCAGAACTTCTACCAGAGCCATTAAATAAGAAAGAGAAACAAAAGGCATCCTAACTGTCAGAAGTAAAATAATCTTTTTTGTAGCTGATATAATTTTATATGTACAAAACTCTAAAGAATCCACAAAGAAAACCTGTTAGAAAAAAACTCAGCAAACTTACAAAATATAAAACCAAGACATAAAAATTAGTTATGTTTCTATTTAGCAGTAATAAAAAATCTGAAAATGAAAGTAATAATTCCTTCTACAGTACCATCCAAAAAGATGATACACTTAAGAATAAACTTAGACAAGACACTTGCTGTATATTACACAACAGTGATAAAAGAAATGAAAGAAGACAAAAATAAGAGGAAAGACATCCCACGTTCATGGATTGAAAGACCTAATATTGTTGACAATACCACCCAAAGCAATCTACAATGCAATGCAGTCTCTATCAAAATCTCAGTGATGTTTCAGGCAGAACAGAAAAACCCACCCTAAAAAAGTCATACGGAATCTCAAGGGACCACAAATTGCCAAAACAGTTTTGAAAAAGAACAAAGTTGGAGAACTCACACAGCCCGATTTCAAAACTTGCTATAAAGCTATGGTAATCAAAAAAGTGTGCTACTGGCATAAGAACAGATAGACTGATGGAGTAAATAGATCCCAGAAATAAACCTTCACATATATTATGGCTAACTGCATATTGACAAGTATGCCAAGACCATTCAATGGAGAAAAGACCATCTTTTCAACAAACAATGCTGGGAAAACTGGACATCCACATGGAAAATAATGAAATTGGACTCTTCTCTCATATCATACACAAAAGTTCACTCAAAATCAAAGACCTAAGTCTAACAGCTAAAAGTATAAAACTCTTAGAAGAAACCATAAGGGAAAAGCTTCGTAATGTTAGATTCAGCAAAAATTTCTTGACTATGACACTAAAAGCACAGGCAACAAAAGAAAAAAACAGAAAAACTGGATTACCAAATTAAAATTTTTTGTGGATCAAAGAATGCTACCAAGAGAGTAAAAAGGCAGCCCACAGAATGGGGAGAAAAATCTGAAAATGATGTATCTGACAAAGGATTAAAATCCATGATGTATAAAGAACTCCTACACCCCAACAACAAAATAATCCAATTCAAAAACGGTCAAAGGACTGGAATAGGTCTTTCTCCAGAGAAAATATACAAATGGCCAATACACACATGAAAAAATGTATTCAACAATCTGAGCCATGTGGAAAATGCAAATCAAATCCATAATGAGATACAATCTATATCCTAAACAGCTATTACTTAAAAAAAAAAAAAAGCGTTGGTGAGGATATGGAAAAATTGGAACTCTTATGCATTGCTAATGGAAATATAAAATGGTGCAGCATTGTGGAAAACAGTTTGGCAGTTCTTCAGAAAGACAAACCGAATTATAATATAATTTAGCAATTCCAGACCTAGGTATAAACCCAAAAAAATTGAAAGCAGAGACTCAAACACTAGAACACCCATGTTTATAGCGGCATTATTCACAATAGCCAAAAGGTTGAAACAATCCAAGTGTCCATCAACATATGAATGTATAAACAAAATGTAGTATATACATACATTGAAATATTATTCAGTCATGAAAAGGAATGAAATTCTGATACGTTATAACATGTAAACATTATGCTAAGTGAAACAGATAAATTCATAAAGAAAGTAGGACAAGTTATCAGAGGCTGGGGGTGGGGAAGAAAAATGGGGAGTTATTGTTTAAGGGTTACTGAGCTATTTGGGATGGTGAAACAGTTCTGGAGATGAATAATGGCAACAGTTGCACGACACTTGGAGTACTTAATGGTACTGAACCATACATTAATGGTTAAAATAGTTAATTTTATATATGTTTTACCTCAATTTAAATATAAGACACTAAAAAAAATTCAATAAAAGAAATGTATGCAAGTCCTAACTTAGGGCCAAATAAGGCGACTTCCACAACTTATCTGGGGAGCCCGCAGAACATGGTACAGGGTTTAAGAGGACAGGTTCTGAATGAAGCTACACTACCCAGTCTAATCCTGGCTCCACCTTTCTGTAGCTGTGTGACCTCAGGCAAGTTGCTTCATCCTTTTGGTCAGAATCTCCAATCTAGACGAAAATACTAGTGTCTTTCTCACAGGATTGTTATAAAGATTAATGAGTTATTCACTTATTACTGCCCTTAGAATGAGTTAATTCATATGAAGCACTGACACAAAGAGATTAATGATGACTCATTGTTAGTAGCTAGCTAAACAAACCCATCAATCCACATTCAAAATTAAATATGAATGGCTTTGATCTGAATTTATTTTGGTGTTCAAATTCAGAAAATTACCTAGTAATAATTAGTAAATTCTCAGATGTTCACAGTCAGAAACAGGTTTTATCATAGTATTTTGATGACAGTTCTACATGCTTTCCTATTGCCCAGATTTCATAAGGTAGCAAGAAACACATATATTAGGTATCCTTCACTGTCCTTTCCTTCTATATTTCACTAATTTGCATGATTAAGAGTTTCTTAAATTACTACGAATCATGAGAATTTCTTGTTTAAAGCTGCAGCTAAGAAACTTAAATTTACAGAATGTTGGTATTGGATTGTTCTAAAAGTCATACTAGGTACTCATTTCCCTTATACATTGCTACTTAAAATTTGAAAAAAATACTTGGTCTCTAAGGAATACTAAATACTTACCAACTGAAGATAGAAATCAGTAGGACTATTTATATGACAAACCATAACTGAAACATCTGTCATTTCTTTAGGCAAAACAGGTGGGTGATAATGTAAAGTCATATTTTTTTCAGAGTGGCTTCTTGGTGATTGTGACCTAAACCTAATTGAAAGCACAATCAAAGCATAAGCAAGAACCATTTTCTTCAAAGAATCTCTTCTCTTAGCAACTTGGTCTGAAGAAAAGACTTGTGCATATACTTATTTATCTACCAAGAGTATTCCCTTTCCAATTTCTCTTCTAATACATTTCTTGGTATTGTCTCCAATTATCAAACTAGGTTAAATAAGATGTCAAGTCTCCAAAGTCAACAATTGACCTTCAATTTTGTGTTGGAACATTTTTGAGCCAGGCCTGTTTCTTCTACTCAGATTCAAGGATTCTCCTCTTTTGACAAAAAAACAGTTTCTCATCTTTCAGTTACATTGATAACCACAGTTCATAGTAGCACCCAGGCCAGCTGAGGGTCTCCGTGGGCCCCCTCCAGCTCTAATACTACTCTTATTTCTCTACAATGAAACCTACTTGGGTCACTTCCAGAGTCATCTCCCCACTCGGACAAAAAGTTAGTATC
Source organism: Panthera uncia (assembly GCF_023721935.1). Taxonomy (NCBI): domain Eukaryota; kingdom Metazoa; phylum Chordata; class Mammalia; order Carnivora; family Felidae; genus Panthera; species Panthera uncia. The sequence continues at coordinate 379,316 of NW_026057576.1, read as the reverse complement.
TTCCACTATCTCTCTCAGTCGTCCTACTTTGTTCATCAGTGATGGGGGTGGGGGAAGAAACTTGAAGTATCTATTTTAGATTCAGACATTAAATACAGAGTGGGTGATCATGAACTTACTCTAAAGGGTAGAAAATTTAAGTCAGGCACTGTTAAACTGTAATTCTTAAAACCCTAGGGGAGCTGTCTGTGAAGTGATCAGGAGTCTAAAATTTGTTTCAGTTTCTACAATTTCTATTTTGAGTTGTAATTGAGTTTTAATTTCTTTATTAAATTATCTGAATGTCATTTTCTGACAACTAAGAAAACTAATAGCGTTTTTTTTAATCTCTTAATGTTCACTTTGGAGTCAGTCCATAGTTTTTAAAGGTAAATTCTGCTATTCCAATTTATAACTATAATCTCAAAAGTATTTGTTTTAATAAGTTACCTACCTTGCTAATTCCATAAAAACTAATGCATCTCTAAGAGACACAGGCATATCACTGCTTATTTGATTTGTTGGTGGTTTCTGCAGGTCTACAATAAGCACACCATCTTCTTCTCTAAAAACTTTCATTAAAACAGCCTTGTTATTTACCATTTTCAAAAATTCTACTTTAGCTTCTTCTCCCCAGCCTTCATTCTGTGGAAAAAGTAAAATTCCGATGTACTTAGTAATTATAATTAGTGCTAATGGTACAATACTCTGGATTTATCTTTGGTTTTGTTTTGTTTGGATTTGGCTTTATACAACCAAAGACTGCAAACTTGAGCAAAGGGACTCAACCATAGACACTAAACAACAGCTATGGTCACAAACCCAAGGTCGGTGCTTATGTATGCACAATATATGGATTTGTGTGTGTGTGTGTGTGTGTGTGTGTGTGTGTGTGTGTGTGTGTGT
>NW_026057576.1:349770-378421 GCF_023721935.1 Panthera uncia | reverse complement strand
TGTGTGTGTGTGTGTGTGTGTGTGTGTGTGTGTGTGTGTGTGTGTGTATGAGCTCTATGCCCAATATGGGGCTTGAACTCACGACCCCAAGATCAAGAGTCACATGTTCTGAGCCAGCCAGGTGCCCCTAGACCTTTGATTTTATGAACAGTCTCAAGGTGTCCATAAGCTATTGTACTTTAGAATTTAGTTTCACCTCTGAATATTAATACGAAGATTATAAATATTCTAAAATAAAACAAGTATTGCATAGTTTTTTTTCTCTTAAATGACAAATTCAAAAGGTAATTTTGAAAGTATAATGGGAGCCATGTAATGCAATCAAGATATCTGTAATCATCAGTTAACTGAGTTTCCGTTAACTAGGAATATAGGAGGTACATGCTACTTAAACAGTAAGGATAAGTATTCACTCATTTAAAAAAATTTTAAGTTGATCTTTGAATCTTTAAGTCCCCCCCACCATACCTAAAGTAAATTTTAAGAGTTAAAACTATACATTTCTGGTGTTAAGTTCTTTATAGATTTTAAATATTAATCCCTTATCAGATACATTATTTGCAAATATCTTCTCCCATTCAACAGGCTGCCTTTTCGTTTTGTTCATGGCTTCCTTTATTGTGCAAAAGTTTTTTATTTTGGTGTAGTTCCAAATATGTTATTTTTGCTTTTGTTTCCTTTGCCTGAGGAGACATATCTAGAAAAATGGTACTCTGGCCAATGTCAAAGAAATTACTATGTTTTATTTACGACTTTTATGGCTTCAGGTCTCATATTTAGGAATTTAATTCATTTTGTGTTTCTTTTTGTGCATGGTATGAGAAAATGGTCCAGTTTCCCAGCACCATTTATTGAAGAGACGGTCTTTTCCCCATTGTATATCCTTGCCTCATTGGTCATAGATTAATTGATCTTATAAGCATGGGCTTATTTCTGGGTTCTCTATTCTGTTCCATTATTATTTTGATTAGTATAGCTTTGTAGTATATTTTGAAATCTGGAATTGTGATACCTCCAGCAGAGCTGTTGAATCGCTCTGTTGTATACCTGAAACTAATGTAACTGTGTGTGCCAACTGTGCTCAAATTTTGAAAAAGCTACATGTTTCTTAAAAAATAAAACCTCTTTCTAAAGGTTATAAAATTAAAGCCAACTCAGAAAGTGCCAAAAATTACAAAAGACAAAATTTAAACCAATTTTACCATTTTGAGGAAAACACCGCGTGTGATATATTTCCTTTTACTTTTTATTTATTCATTCTTCCAAATATATGTTGAATGCCTACTATGTGCTAGGTAATCTGCTATGTGCTGGGAATACAATGATGGGCAAAGACACAGACTCCTGCTTTCATAGATTTCATAATAATGTAACAGTTTAACATATATTCTTACACACAATTCCTGTGTGAGTTGTTGAGTCTTGCTGGGGAATAGACAATGCAAGTAAATATGCAAGTACTTATGCTTAAATATTTATGAAATTTTTCCTAAATACTGCAAAGTAATATGCGATATGGGCTACAACTAAGGAAAAAAGTGCCACAAAAATAGTAAAGAAATGGAAACTCACACTACACTATATTTAAAAATTTTTCTCTCCACATCTGACTCAAATTTAGTGGTTTATTTGGATATTTCATCTATCATTCCATGCATATATGCTTATTCAACTCAATTTCCCACTAAGAATATTTCTAATTATGGAACCTGAAGTTCATTTCCTTTTTTACTGGCACTGATAGTTTATTATGCAAAATGTACTTACAAGACAATTGGTGCCTCGAACTTACACTTTGCAATCTGACTGGTAATACATAGCTAAAATTGGAATATTTAGCCCCCAAAGAAGAAATAATTTAAGTCTCACTTACCGAATTCTGTGGAACAATGTCTTTCAATGAGCATGGCAGTGCTAACGGCTGGATGTCTTTCAGCAGCTCTTCAATATACGGTTCAGACTTCCTAAGAACTAGGCATAAGTCATTTATTACTATATGCTGCTCAGCAGTGTGTTCTGATCTTGCGTGGATATCACCAACTCTAGAAGAATTCAAGTGGTATTTATTGAAAATAATACTTGAAACACAAATTTGCTTTCCTCCATAAAAGGTATGCATTTCTTTTTTTAAAAATATAATTTACTGTCAAAACAGGTATGCGTTTCTAAGGATAGTCTCCTTAAGCTGAATCTTCCAGAAAGTTATATTCTGATTCATACTTACTGCATAGCTTTAACCTAGTTTTTATAAGTACAGACATTGATTTTTCTCTATAGAATTAAATCTCAATTGACTTAATCTGAATTGTCTTTCATATTTCTATTTGGCTTAAATTTAAAGGAGATAATGATGTCCTCAAACAGAAATCTATTTATTTATAAAGCTATGACCATTAGATAGTGACCATTTTATAGTTAATAGTGGTCCTTACTATAGAAACATTTTCAGTTTTATTTTTATTATCATTTTTGTTTTATTTTCCTAGAAGACTGAGAGAAATATTTTTGAATACCTACGGTTAGACACTATGCCACTTCAATATGCACTGATAAAATTATAGAAGTCTGATTTAAAATTTTACTGAGTCATCCTGCAGCTAATTGTAATACTTTATTTAAAGGAAATACTTGTGTGCATCATTCCCTGTTTTGAAGCAACACAGAAAAGTACTTAAGTTTGGGTTACACCAAAAATCTCCTTTTACTGGCTCCTCACCTAGTAATATTGATAAATGATAATACTTCACTAATTTAGTAATTAGTAAAACAAATTATAGAGCCAAATTATATGCCTTAGAAGTGAAGAATGATAAATTACTCCTCTCTATCCCCATTTTCAATTTCCTTTATTCTTTAGTATCCCACCCCCATGATCAACAGGCCAGAAACATGTAACAACTATAAAACATCATACCCCGTAACAATTAGGACTTCAGAATTTCCAAAATCTACCATGAATATTTGTATTAGTGCAACTTCACGGACTGAGAATTTGGTTGGACTACAAAATTTTCTATTTTCACTTTCTATTGGAATTAATTCAGTGATAGTTCCTCGACACCACATTCCATTTTCAATACTGTTGACAAATATTCTTGCACCTAAATAATGAGGAAGACAAATCATTATCAGTATTTATGGAGAAAAATACCTAATAAGCTCTAACTTACGAACACATATATCAGTTTCATCACGAAGAAATCTTAATTGATTTATTTACTGAGGACATATACATGTCAGGTGCTATGAAAAAAATAAAGGTAGTATACTGTGACAGTTTCTGTTATATAGCTAAATAGGGAGCTAAAAACAAGGTTAGCAGTCTCTTATTGAAGACCTATGTTTTATGAACTATACCAAAGATGAATGAGACCATCCTGCCATCAAGAAGCTCAAGAAAGAAAAAAAGATGGGCAAATGACTGTACTTACAACAATAAAAATTTTCTATCCATGCGTGTGCACACATAGATGTACAGATATATAAATGCTGAAATCTGTAAAATACTTTGGGAGCATAAAGGAAGAAACAATTACCTTCTCTTGATAAAGAGGAATGAAAGTAAAGAAACAATGAAAGGTAGTATGTGACATGCCAAAATTAAATACACACTGGGAGTTCAGAGAAGGGTAAGATGAACCAAGGACATAGCAGCAGAGGAAGACCTTAGGGAGAGATCAGATGAATTACAAATTAATAACCAGGAAAAAAGGTCAAGAAAGAAGGAGGCCTGAATCTGAATGCTCACTATGATCTCAGTGATGTTCTCAGTACATTACGTTTGGATTTACTTACTCCACACGACAACCCTACGGAGATGGTGGCAAAGAGGTAGGAGGAGAATCCAGGTAGTCTTAGAGTCCATCCTCTTAACAACTAAGTTACCTATCGGAGATAAACTGGTAGATCTGACCACTGATTATATACAGAGGGATCCTGTATAATCCCCTTTGGACATGCTAATAAAAATAGGATAGTTGAGAGGCACATTAGGGCAACCTTTTAATTTTAGTTCTAACCAAAATGTTTATTTGGCCTAAAGATTATCATCAACCTTTCTCTTATGTCGATGTACCACGTAACCAATTATTTTGGCTTAAAGATTATCATCAACGTTTCTCTTATGTCGATATACTACATAACCAATTATTCTTAGTTTTAAACTATACACTATTAAACCATTCTTTTAAGTTTATTTATTCATTTACTTTCAGAGAGAGAAAGATAAGGCACATGCATGAGAGGGAGAGAGGGAGAGAGGGAGAGAGGGAGAGAGGGAGAGAGGGAGAGAGGGAGAGAGGGAGAGAGGGAGAGAGGGAGAGAGAGAGAAAATCCCTGCACTAGTGCAGAGCCTGATGTGGGGCTCGAACTCCCGAACCATGAGATCATGACCTGAGCCGAAATCAGGAGTTAGACACTTAACTGACTGAGCCATCCAGGAGCCCCAAACCATTCTTTTTTGATAGGTAAGTTAAAAGACTAATGGGGCGCCTGGATGGTGCAGTCGGTTAAGCGTCCGACTTCAGCCAGGTCACGATCTCGCGGTCCGTGAGTTCGAGCCCCGCGTCAGGCTCTGGGCTGATGGCTCGGAGCCTGGAGCCTGTTTCCGATTCTGTGTCTCCCTCTCTCTCTGCCCCTCCCCCGTTCATGCTCTGTCTCTCTCTGTCCCAAAAATAAATAAAAAAATGTTGGGAAAAAAAAAAAAAAAAAGACTATCGAAGACATTTGTTGTCCTTTGCAGTGAAGAGCATATGTAGGAAAAAGGAACAAAAGGATATCCTCCTGAAGTATCATTTCACATTTCTTCCCTTATCACTCATTACTCAAAATATAGGTACTTAAGTCATGCAAATTTATTTGCCTTGAAATAATAATTGTCCTTAATTGAAAACAATGAATGAGTTTTTGCTTTTTTAGAAAATTTTCTGAATCTAAGCTGAACTCTTTCGGACATGTATTAAATTTTAGAGAATTACTTGTAGCCATAAAAGTTAAGTTTAATACAACATTTCTTTCTTCTTAGATACTTAACAGTTAAAAGTTATCTAAAGTTAAAAATTACTATTAATTTTTGTCAGAAGTATACGATAATCCTAATTTTTGAATATTCTGAGAAGCTACACAGATAAGCTGAGAGTTAGTCACACTTTTAAAGTACTATATAACTAAACAGGTAATACTTTTTGGTATTATACATAGGCATTGATTGCTATTAATAGATGGTTTTCTCACTCTGTTAGTAAATCAAACAAATAATAGCTTCGTCTTATTATAATCAAATTTAGTCAATGTATTATAAGGAAAACATCTGCAATAAGACCCTAAATTATGGCAAATTACACAAACCCTCAGTGTGGGTACCCTCAAAATATACTACCCTCTGTGGGTCCTAGGAAACAGGTACCGGTGTTCTCCTGCATCTCATTTAAGTGCTTAATGACATCCTCAATATTCACATGTGGACAGCAAGGGACTAATAGCCACAGTACAAGGAATCGTGTTAGAGGCCAATTTTCCCTGGAGACAGGGAAGCAAACTACATAACCTGCGACGGGCTTTGTAATTTAAAAAAATAACTCCTTTCACTCTGTAATTGAGGTTTTATATATACTTCACTCAGCAGTCAATATTTAGCTAACTTACCTAAATAAAATTATATCACTACAAAACTTTTAAGTTTATTTTGAGAGAGAGCCAAAGAGAGCACAAATAGCAGAGGGGCAGAAAGAGAGGGAGAGAGAAACCCAAGCAGGCTCTGCACTGTCAACGCAGAGCCTGACACAGGGCTCGATCACACAGACTGTGAGATCCTGACCTGAGCTGAAATCAAGAGTCAGACACTCAACTGACTAAGCCATCCAGGCACCCCTCTTATAAAACTTTCATGCTTCTGGAACAAATCCGTATTATAAAAGGTCTATAAGGGTTAGCCTATAAGGGTTGGCCAAATAGTATATAATATTTACATAAACTTGATATTTTAGCTTGGAGTAATATTTTATTACCTAGCTCCAAAAGGTCTGAAGGATCAAGGTGTAAACTCTTATTGCAAAACTGATCGACCTTCTTTTCCAGTACTGTTGCATCTTTAATTTGTGAATACTTCCGGACATAAAAGTGGCAAGGATGTATTACATGGCTTACAAAAACTAGCTCTGGAGAACCTAGATAAGAATATTTAACCCATATTAACAAATCATAAGTTAGGAATGAATTCACAAAAACTGAATGCAATATCCTCTAAAAGAATATTAAGTGTCTTGTGGCATTGAAAACTCTAGAATACTTAAGCCCCACAAAAAGAAGTCCAAACCCAAAATAGTAACTAGACTGATAAAGTTCCCACTATCAACATTAAATCCTTTAGCATAACCTGAACTGCAACTATTTTATTTTACATGCCAGGTATGTTAAGTGGAATTGTAGTTCACGTGGTGGTTAGATGCTGAAGTCAAGATATGCTATAACTCTATCATATTACAACAAAACATCAGTTTATTTATGGATATTTTGGAACTCAGAACTCCATTGATATTAAATAGACTTCTTGCATATCCCAAAAAATCCTGTTTATACTATATCCAAAGAACTAATAATTAGCTCATAGATACTCTGAATCACAAATCTTACCTGGCTAGAAAGGGGTGAAAAAACATCTGGGCAAAACCAAATACTAAGCACCATTTAGGGGAAGAGATATATGTTTTGGTGGAAGCTGGGGGTGGTAGTGAGGGTAGAATAAAAGAAAAAAATATTCTGTATACAGCAGTAATGAAGCCAAGTGTAGCTACTGAAAAGATGTTCAGAATATAATGTTACAAAAAAAAAAAAAAAAGGAATTAAAAGAACAGAACAGTGTGCACGGTGTGCTATGTTTTTGTATAAAAACAAGTTAGAAAAACAATATATTTGTATTTGTATATGCATAAAGAAACTGTGGAAGGGAAAGAAGGACCGAATGAAATGGGAACAGTTAGGTAAAAATTTCACAGTATTTTAATATATAATTTTTGAACAATGTAGATGTTTCATTTAGTAAAAATGTTTAAAACTCAAAAACTAGGAGGATTGGAATTGGAGACAGTCAAGTATAGACAGATGATAAAAACTGAACAAATGGATCACTTTAACTATCCAATACAGATCACAAAGAATAATATCCATATTGAATATGGGGTAAAGAGATAAATATGTGTAACTGGGGAGACAGTTGACAGAAGTGTTACAAATTTCAGAAACATTTTTGCCAATAACAGCCAAAACCTTTAATATTCAAAAGGAAGAAGTTTTAGTTGATAGTAATATTCATTTTACTCACTGCCTTCATACTATGTAAGAGTTACTTTACGTACAGCAAACTCCACAACATCAAGTTCAGAGTTGTTAAAGTACCTGCTTTTAATCCAAAAGCGGAAGATGATTTTTTCTGAAAAGGCTTTTTTGGATCTCTAGGTGTTTCCACAAGATAATCTGTCAAGCGTGCTTCATCAAAATGGGAAATAAAGGCAATTGTACTAGTTTTATTAAGTTGACAATGGTATACTACTGTTTAAAAAGCTGTACTTGAATTGGCAAAATACTGGAATGGTAAGACTCCTTGTTATCAGTAGGTAAAGTCATAATAGATTTCTTAAATCACTGAGATTTCAGTGATAATAATACAATGGAAACAACTGAAAACATGCTCCTCCTTTTTTTTTTTTTCATTCAAAATGTCATTCTGCAGAATCAACCAATGAAACAGACTGAGAAGTGATGGATAACAGATCTCTTAACTCACTGAGATTTCAGTGATAAAAATACAATGGAAACAACTGAAAACATGTTTCCCCCCAACCCCCCCACCCCCCGCTTTTTCATTCAAAATGTCATTCTGTAGAATCAACCAATGAAACAGACTGGGAAGTGGTGGGTGGAAGAGAACTAAAATGGAACTTGAAAATGGTCCTTAAGAAGACCAGTAATATAACTACACAGTAGTAGTAGTTAATGGGGAGAATACAACAGTGTAAATCTAATCAAAGTATTATGATACATTGAAATGTTACAAAATAGATGCTATTATATTCATGACAGATTTTATTTCAGATTATGTAACAGGTTATATCTTTAAAAACTTTTTTATAACATTATATCTCAGAACAAAGATTTAGGAGAAGCTATTCTTTAAGGACAAAGACATGAGATCGTTTCTACAAGTATCTTCATTTTTTATATAAGGTTTATGTGTAGAACACCAAAAAGTCAAATACTTCAATTAAACCAAACATTAAATTAACATCTTAGAGTTTAGATTATTGCATTAAAAATAAAAATTATCCTAACTCTGGAAAATGTGAAAACAGGGACAAGGAATCAATGGATGTTAACTCATAATGAAGGAGGTATAAGATAACAGCACTATGTTTCTATTAAGTATAGGGACTAATTTTGTTTCTAATTACAGACACATTGTTTCCTTGCTTTTGTATTTTCACTCACTTTCCAGGTTTTCTTCAATAATTTCTTCAATTATCACATCAGGGCTAGATCCCATCTGAGGCAGAATAGTAATGGTTTTAGGGGATGGTGTTGCAACAACCTCTTTCTGTGGCTGGAAATCTTCTGCTTCTAAATGCACATCATTGGTTTCCCATTGCAAAGAACATGGTGGGGCTTCATTAGTTAGGAAAGACACATCAATCTTTTTCTTTTCTTGTGATGGGTATGTATCATGACAAGAAAATTCCTTTTTATGATTATATTGCTTTTGAATATTCTGTTCCATTTCATTTTCTTGGGGATTACGTCTGTTTAAAAAATAGACAAGTATTAAGAACACTTGTGATGAGCACTGAGTGTTGTAAGTATGTGATAGATCACTAAATTCTGTACCAGAAACCAGTATTACATTGCATGTTAACTAACTGGAATAAATAAAAGTTTGGAGGAAAAAAATACATAGGCATATGGCTACTTTAAATTGTTTCATAAATTTTTTATATCTACATTCAAGTCATTTCCTATTCACATGACAGTTAATAAGGTGACACATATAGGAGTGTCTGGGTGGCTCAGTCAGTTGAGCATCCAACTCCTGGTTTGGCTCAGGTCATTATCTTGTGGTTCATGAGTTTGAGCCCCACATCAGGCTCTGTGCTGGCTGTGTGGAGCCTACTTGGGATTCTTTCTCTCTCCCTCCCCTGCTCATGCTCTCTCTCTCAAAATAAATAAACTTAAAAAAATACCATGACACATATAAAAAGGTAAAGCTGTATAGGTGCCTCAGAAGTATCTTTTACATAGCCTTACTGATGTATAATTTGCATAACATGAAACTCAATCATCTTTACTAAATTTACAGTTGCGCAACCATCACCATAATCTAATTTTAGAACATTTTAATCTAATTTTAGAACCCAGAAGGAACTTTTGCCCATTCCCAGCCCTAAGCAAACCTAAGGTTTTTTTTTTTTAATATGAAATTTATTGTCAAATTCGGTTCCATACAACACCCAGTGCTCATCCCAACAGGTGCCCTCCTCAATGCCCAGCACCCACCCTCAATTCCCTCCCACCCCCCATCAACCCTCAGCTTATTCTCAGTTTTTAAAAGAAACCTAGGGGTTTTAAAAGGTCAACAAGAGGTATAATCAATGAGAAGCTGAAGGAAAAAGTTGATACAGTCATGTCATAATCTTTTAGTCCTAAAAAACAGTGAATATAGGCTTAAAAAAATCATTTTGATTTGGCTTAGCTGTTTGATTTTAAATTATGGTTATTTCTTCTAATTCCCTAGCTTAAAAATAAAGTATAGGAAACAGTGAAGGGTACAATCCTGAACAGATCATTAGAAATCTCCACCTAGCCTAAAAACCACCTTTAGTCTGAACCCTTAGGGAGGTATTATTTGGTAGCCACTAACCCACAGCTAATCGTTTATATGGTTGACTCCATGTTTTTCTATCTTCTTCACATATCCACATAGGTTTCGGCTATCAAATCTACAAGTATAGAAATTCTATCAAAGAAATGAGATGGAGTCTCAAAAAGCTTGTCTTTTAGTTAACCCATTACGAATTTAGCTTCATCACAGATCATCACTGAGAAAACATTTTAGGGCTGGAAGCAGATTGTGTTCTACATGGAAGACTACCTGACTGTGAAGACGGGCAAGGAGATCTTTGGCACCATTGGCATGTGGCCCAATGCCAAGAATAATCGCGACCTGGACTTCACCATCAATCTGGACTTCAAGGGCCAGCTGTGCGAGCTGTCCGGCTCCACTGACTACCGGATGCGCTGGGGCGGCATCCGGCTTCTGCCACCCTGGCCGGGCTGGCCATGCACGGGCCCAGGGGCTGCGGCATTCTTAGGCAGTTTGGGGGCTCCCTCTTCCTTTCCTTCCCTCTCTCAGAAGGGGGTTTTAGGGTTCTGGGCTGGGAGGAGGGGGCACATCGTGACTGTGTTTTTCGTAACTTATGTTTTGATATGGTTGCATTTATGCCAATAAATCCTCAGCTGGGATGGGTAAATAAACAAATAAATAAATGGCATTTTAGGGGTGCCTGGGTGGCTCAGTCGGTTAAGCGCTGGACTCTGGTTTCAGCTCAGGTCATGATCTCATGGTTCATGAGTTTGAGCCCTGCGTTGGGCTCTGGGCTGACAGCACAAAAGCTGCCTGAGATTCTCTCTCTCCCTCTCTCTCTGCCCCTCCTCTGCTCTGTCTCTCAAAATAAATAAACTTAAAAGTAATTTTTTTAAATAAAAAAATAAAAAGCATTTTAGAAACAAGAACTAACAAGGCCAATTAGATTCAGCAATGACACATTATCTGTTTCTTCCAACAAAAGGTATGCTTTGAATACACGTTGAATTCAAAAGATATGTATATCTGAGGATATGTATATGTACACAACTTTGCAAACCACACATTCCTTTTTATAACAACTCTCATTTGACCTGGGATATTTAACACTGTTCACCAAGTCCAGTCTCAAACTCCTCCTTTGACTTCTAGAGCACCACTTGCTCCCATTGGTTCTTCAACCTCTGCCTACTCCTTCTCAATCTTGTTTTGTTTTGTTTTTGCAGGTTGCCCTTTTTCAGTTTTAAAATTTAATATTTTTCCAAGGTACTGTCCTTGACTTATGTCAGTACCTACTCTTACTGGGCAAACCCATTGTTTAATTACCACCTGTAATAAGTAGAAGCAGATTACAGTGTACTTTCTCTTAAAACAAGGAAAAAATTTAAGACTACTCTGAATTAAATTTAAAATCAAAACAAGATATATGCAGACTCTTAAAGAGACAGAATAGCTTTTGATACTAAAAATGTTCAACAGTGACAATATTCAAGTTATGGAAATATCTAGAAGAATGTATTCATTGCAAAGACTGATGATTATCCATGGAAGCACAAAAGTAAGGTCACAGACAAATATGGTACAGGGCTCCACACCTGGGGAAAGATGCCCTGAGCCCAAGGACTGGCACTCTAGACCTCTGGCAGGGTCTTTCCTCTGAGGTAAGAAATGTGCTATCTAAGCCTAATGCTACTAAGCTACTTGATTAATCTTTTCCCCTTTATTTCAAACAAGACTGCAAACAAAGAAATTTTTGATAATTTCGCTTCTTATGCCTGTCTGGACTAGAAAAGGATCCCAACACAAGTATCCTAGCCCCTGTGGCAATTGTATTTGTCCATTAAGTTAATAAACTAGCATTCTGGCTGAACTGGCATTCAGTTTTGTGAATTTGGCTTACAGGAGTTTACCTGGCTTAAAGCAGATCTGCTCATGTCTGTTCCTGACCTTTTAACACTGTGGGCTAAACTCTAGAAGGTAATGAATGTGATGCTTCCTGAGGGATGATTTCCCCTGGACACATAACACTTAAAATTGAATGAACTTATTTTCTTTCGGTGGGTTTCTAAACCATCTGTATTCTGACTAATCCTAAACCTAGAATCAAGTTCAAGACCTCTTCTTAAGTTTTAGCACATGTAGCTAACTGCTCTCTGGACATTTTCCCCCACACATCTCATCAACAACAGTAACTCAATATGTCTACTATCCCCAACTCCCAAATTTTCTTCTTGTAGTCCCAATCTTGGTGAATACCAATCCATCAACTTAATCACCAAAGCCAGGCCTGTAAAGGATGCTTCTCTTTCCCTCATTTATCACACTCAAACAATAAGTTTTATCAATTTTCCCTACTTAGCATTTGTCATATCTATTGCTCTCTAGTGATACTACCTATGTTTGGTTTCTCATCATTTGCTGAGACTGTTGATACAATAGCCCCACTGATCCTTCAGCCTCTAGCCTCATACTCCTTTCCAAATAATCCTCTAAATAGCCACCAAAGTTATCTTTTTAAAACTCAAACTAATTATTTTATTTTCATGTTGAAATCATCTTTTAGTGGTTTTCAACTGTCTATAGCTGTGCTGTCCAATAGAACTTTCCATGATAATGCAAGTGTGGGACTGTCCAACATGGTAGCTACTAACCACAAGTGGCTACTACTGAGCACCTGAAATGTGCTAGTACAATTAAGGAATCCAATTTTTCAATTTTTTTTTAAGTAATCTCTACGATCAACGTGAGGCTCAAACTCATGACCCCAAGATCAAGAGTCACATGCTCTACCGACTGAGCCAGCCAGGCACCCCTCCAATTTTTTCTTTTAACTTTGTTTTAATTAATTTGTGCTTAAATTTAAATGGGCACATGTGGTTAATGGATACCATATTGGATAACATGGATGTAGAAAAAAAAAGTCCAAACTGCTGCACAGCATACAAAGTCTTCAGGATTTAGCTTATATGTATCGTCTACCAAGTGAAATTATATATGCAGTTCCCTGAATGTAGTATGTTATCTCACTGACCATACCTTTCTTTCTGTTATGATGCATCCCTCCTTTTTGATTGCCTTTCCAATTGTTAGTCATTTTTCATAGATAAAATTTTCCTTTTCCCAAATCGATTGTTACCACCAAAAATGGACCATTCCTTTCCTTTGCATCTCCATTAAATTCTGTATATATTACTATCATAGCAATTATTCACTTTATTGTTTACATATGTCATCCTCTACTTATTGTAACTTCTCTGACATATATAATGTTTAGCATGTTAGTGCTTAGAACAAAATCAGTGTTCAATCCTGTCTGAACAAATGAATCTCAAAGATAACTTTCACATATATATCATTTAATACTGATTCCAGGTCGTTTCATTCTTAAATATCTCACACAGAATTTAATGGATAGAAACCGTTGCCCTTTATATTATTTTACAGCTTTTGAATCATACGTACAACACATCAATTTTCCTGTCTCTTAGGTAATTTTTCTGTCTCTTAGACTCTATCAGATATTAATGGCATATTGCCATTCTTATACTTACTTTGTTAAGCTCTCAAATTCAATCTTTCCCATATTGTTGAACATACAGATGATCTCACTACAATTCATATTCAACCTGAAATAAAACACTAGCATGTAAGTAAATGTTCTAATCCAAGTTTATTACTTTCTCTAAAAGTCAGCTGAACTGAACTATTACTTTCTATAAAAGTAAACTATTACTTCCTATACTTTTACTATTACTTTCTATAAAAGTCAGTTGCTGACATTAAACTCTAAAAGACAGAACATTTTTAAATGCTCTAATACAAATTTGTTACTTTCTTTAAAAGTCAGTTGCTGACATTAAAAACCCTAAAAGACAACAATTTTTTTCTTTTTCCTTTTTTTATATTTAATTTTTAAAATTTACATCTAAGTTAGTTAGCATATAGTGCAACAATGATTTCAGGAGTAGATTCCTTAATGTCCCTTACCCATTTAGCCCATCTCCCCTCCCACAAGCCCTCCAGTAACCCTCTGTTTGTTCTCCATATTTAAGAGTCTGTTTTGTTCCCCTCCCTGTTTTTATATTATTTTTGCTTCCTTTCCCTTGTGTTCATCTGTTCTGTGTCTTAAAGTCCTCATATGAGTATTATGCTAAGCGAAATTAGTCAGAGAAAGACAAATATCATATAACAATTTTTTTCTAATGTATAAGTTACTATTACATTATATGGTTGTTAATTTGGGAAACATTTGTGACCCAAATTTCAATTTATAATTGCTTGCTATTTAATAAATCTAGGCTCTAATACATTTTATACTTAATTGTTATGTTCTCCTGAGTTATAACTTCTTACCTGGGAGAATTCCTTAGTTTTAGAGTGCTAACTTTTAACAATTCACTCTCAAATGTTAATTTCAAAGTACGGATAATCTAGAATCAGAAGAGAAGTGTTACTCAGATGTGAAATTTTTAAAAAATAATTATCGTTAAAACAAATTAAGATTTTAGAATTAAAACTATATCCTTTAATAAGTGTTTTACTAATTAATGTGTTCAAGGTTTGATTTTAGGCATCCAATGAGAGCAAATCAAGTGTTTATGAATTTTTTCCCTAACGAAATTTAAAATCTTTTAGATATAAATAACAGATAACAACAAAAGACAGTAGTTAACAAATAGAATATAGTTATGTAATCACAGAAAATTCTGATCAGATTCACTCTGCACCTGCACTGCTATCCTCAAATGTCTTTTTTGCCTCATCTTCTTAATGAATCTAACTAGGGAGAAGACCAAATCTTATCACTTTTTTACACCTCCTAATGCCTCATGTGTAATACAACTGGAGAGAGGCCTGACCAAGCAAGATGGTGGCAAACTCTTCACCCTTCACTTATAGACTTTGAAGGCAGATAAACCAATGGCTTCTATTTTATACCTCAGTTCTTCCCAAACACATGCTTATCTGTGGGAAATGAGGCCATGAGGATTCAAAGACAATAGAGTAGGATCTATATCCAAAGAGAGCAAGGTAGAACTCAGAAAAAAAGATCAATGGTTAACCCTGTCTTGTCAAACAATCTCATCAGAAACATGTTTTTATTTTTGCCCAACTATGCTCCCTAGGCACCTGGATAGATGACAGGACATACTGGACGCACCCTGTCTCTTGACCTGCATATTTGGAGAGGCAGGAAGAAGGGGGAAAAACCCTGAATGAGATCTTTAAGTTAAATTTTATCTTAGAGAGAAAGAAAGCAAGCAGAGCATGAGTGAGGGAGAAGGGGAGAGAGGGAGGGAGGGAGGGAGAGAGAGACTTTTTTTTTTTTTTTTTGAGAGACAGAGAGACAGACACTCTTAAGCAGGCTCCATGCTCAGCACAGAGCCCAATGCAGGGCTTGAGACTGTGACCCTGGGATCATGACCTGAGCCCAAATCAAGAGTCAGACGCTCAACTGCCACCAGGCGTCTTTTGAATTAAGTTTTTACGAGCTGACAGACATATCTAAATTCATATCATGAAAAGAAAAACGAGTCCCATTAAGTTTGCTGCCCTTATATATCCTCATTTTTTATTCAAATGTCTTAGGAACATCAATTTTCAACTCAATGTCACCCTACTTGCTTTCGGATTGTGTGTTATAAAGACCTTACTGAACCATTTCCCTAACTGGTAAATAACAAAAGGCTAAATAAATTAATGTTTGTCTTAGAATTCAAACTAAGAATTGAGGCCAAATAAATTAGGATAATCTAAAAATATATTCTTCTTAAGTCTTAAATAGTATATTCCAAAGCATGTAAAATAATACACTTCAGAAATAATTTATATTATGATCTATTAAAATTACCTGATTCAGGTCACAATAAGTCCTTAAAGAAGGTGCTGATTTTAACTCTCTTGCTATCTTCATAGCTGCAGCCAAATCATTTTTTTTCTCTTCAATGTAGCTTTTAGCCATTATTACATTTGACAGATAATCATCTGTATTTCTTACTACTTCTTCACACAGGTTCTTTTTCCTTCATATAAGATCCCAAAATTATTTTACAGCATTTTATAAATATGCATATGAAAGTAAGTCTATAGTACGTGAGTAGTAACAAAAGGGTAATTTCACTAGTTTATGAACATGGTAAATGAGGCATTCAATTCAACTGAAATGTATTACAATTGAAAACTATGTATGGATAACTACAGAAAAAGCAGGATATAATTATCATGTCACAGAATTACAGAAGACAGACCCGAGATGATTCTACCTAAAAGAGAAATCCTATCTTGTAATCACTTGTGCCATTTCAAAGACCCATTTGTATTCATTTCTCAAAAGTGATGTGCCTTCACATTTTAAAATTTCCATCAACACACACATAACACATAAATATACAATAAGATTTTATTTTTTATTTTTTTAAATGTTTATTTATTTTTGAAAGAGAGAGAGCATGAGTGGGAGGAAGAACAGAGACAGAGGAAGACACAGAAATCGGAAGCAGGCTCCAGGCTCTGAGCTGTCAGCACAGAACCTGACACAGGGCTCCAACCCACGAGCTATCAAAGAAAAGCTCTGGGCCAGATGGCTGCACTGGTGAATTCTACGAAAAATTTAAAGAATTAACAACAATCCTCCTCAAACCCTTCCAAAAAATTGAAGGGGTGGGAACACTTTCTAACTTATTCTAAGAGGCCAGCATTATCAAAGCCATATGCAGACACTACAAGAAAACTACAAATATGATTTTGATTATTATATGCAAAATCCTCAACAAAATATTAGCAAATTGAATTCAGCAGCATATTAAAAGGAGAATACATCATGACCAAGTGGGATTTATTCCTACATTGCACAGATGATTCAACACATGAAAATCAACTAACGTTAATACCACAACATTAATACCACAGCAGAAAGAAGTGAAAATCCCTACATGATCCCCTCAATCGATGCAGAAAAAGGATGACATAGGGACACCTGGGGGGCTCAGTTGGTTAAACGTCCAACTTCAGCTCAGGCCATGATCTTGCGGTTTGTGAGTTCGAGACCTGCGTCAGGCTCTGTGCTGACAGCTCAGAGCCTGGAGCCTGCTCCGGATTCTGTGTCTCCCCCTCTCTCTGTCCCTCCCATGCTCATGCTCTCTCTCTGTCTCTTGATAATAAATAAGCGTTAAAAAAATTTAGAAAAAGGATGACATATTTCAACACCCTTTCATTATAAAAACACTAAAAGAAACAGGAATTGAGGGAGATTACAACAACGTAAAGGCTATATATGAAAAACCCACAGCTAACATTACACTAGTTAGAGAAAAAGCTGTCAGTTCTTCACTAAGATCAGAAACAAGATCAGGATGTGTTTTGGCCAATGCTATTTAACATATTATTGTTACGTTCTAGCCAGAGTAGTTAGGCAAAAAATAAATAAAAGACACCCAAATTGAAAAGAAGTTTAAATTATTTTTGCACATGACATGATTTTGTATGTACAAAACCCTAAAGAGGCCATACATATACTAGCAGGGCTGATAAATGAATTTAGCAAAGATGTAGCCTACAAAATCAACACACAAAAACTAGACACATTTCTATACATTAACAGTCTGAAAAGGAAATTAAGAAAACAATTCCTTTAACACAAAACACAAAAGAATATAGTTAGGAATAAACAGACAAGGAGGGAACAGTCTGTACACTTATACACTATGCCAGATTACTGAAAGAAATGAAAGAAGACAAAAATAAGAGGAAAGACATCCCACATTCATGGATTGGAAGACCTAATATTGTTGACAATACCACCCAAAGCAATCTACAATGCAATGCAGTCTCTATCAAAATCTCAGTGATGTTTCAGGCAGAACAGAAAAACCCACCCTAAAAAAGTCATACGGAATCTCAAGGGACCACAAATTGCCAAAATAGTTTTGAAAAAGAACAAAGTTGGAGAACTCACACAACCCGATTTCAAAACTTGCTACAAAGCTATGGTAATCAAAAAAGTGTGCTACTGGCATAATAACAGACAGACTGATGGAACAGAGATCCCAGAAATAAACCCTCACAAGATACGGTTAACTGAGTACTGACAAGCATGCCAAGACATTCAACAGAGAAAAAACCGTCTTTTCAACAAATGGTGCTGAGAAAAGACATCCACATGGAAAAGAATGAAATTGGACCCTTCTCTCATACCATACACAAAAGTTCACTCAAAATCAATCAAAGACTAAGTGTAACAGCTAAAACTGTAAAATTCTTAGAAGAAAACATAGGGCAAAAGCTTCGTAACATTAGATTCAGTGATGATTTCTTAGATAGGACACCAAAAGCACAGGCAACAAAAGAAAAAAATAAATAGAACTTTATCAATAACTTTCATGAAAAGGCAAAGAGTGAAAAGGCAATCCACAGAATGGGAAAAAAGTCTCTGAAAACGACAGATCTGATACAGGATTAATATCATTAATGTATAAAGAACTCCTACAACCCAACAACCCAACAACCAAATAAATAATCCAGTCCAAAAAAAGAACCTGAATAGACTTTTCTTCAAAAAAGATATATAAATGAGGAATAAATACGCACATGAAAAAATACTCAACATAACCAACCAGTCATGAGGAAAATGCAAAAAACCCACAAGATTAGTGTTTCATATTCATTAGGATATGATTATTAAAAAAGCCCAGAAAACAACATTGTTGGTGAGGAAACTGGAACCCCATGTACTACTGGTGGGAATGTAAAATGTATAGCTACAGTGGAAAACTTTGGTGTTTCCTCAAAAAGTTAAACATAAAATTATCATATGGCACTAAACTGGACATTAAAAAATGACTAACAAGGTAATCTTTGTTATGTATATTTTCCACCATAAAAAAGTGTAAAATGCATGCACATGACTTGTAACTTAAATGTTATAATTAACGACCACATGTGATATCGATAATACCAATATGGCAGACTAAAGAAATCAACCTATTTCATTCATAGTATATTGAAGACTATGTCCGAGGCATCCTAACGGGATTAAAAAAAAAGAAAAAAGCACTAAGAGCCATGGACAAATACTGTTACTAATTATATTACTTTTGGCATGTTGAAACTTTTATGATCCTATTTCTTGAATTGAAAAATGTGATTAAAAATTGGAGGCACCTAGGTGGCTCAGTTGTTTAAGCATCTGACTCTTGGTTTTGGTTCAGGTCATGATCTCGGCTCAGGTGGTGATCTCTGTTTGTGGGATCAAGCCCCATGTTGGGCTCTGCTCTCACAGGGTGAAGCCTGCTTGGGATTCTCTCTCTCTCTCTCTCTCTCTCTCTCTCTCTGCCCCTCCCCTGTTCATGCTTTCTCTCTCAAAATGAATAAATGAACATTTTAAAAAATTAAAAAAAAAAGAAAAATGTGATTAAAAATTATTAAAGATCAGTATTTTTGTATCCTTTGGATAAATACTTAGGAGTGCAATTGCTGAGCCATAGGGTAGTTCTGTCTTTATCTTTCCAATTTGAAGGGGCACATGAACTCCAATATTTATAGCAGCACTTCAACAATAGCCAAATTACAGAAAGAGCCCAAATGTCCATCAACTAATGAATAAAGAAAATGTATTATGTATACATATATATATATATATGTATACACACGTATGCATACACATGGGTGCATATATATATACACAATACCACCCTATATATATATATATATATATATATACACCACCCTATATATATATATATGTGTGTGTGTGTGTGTATGTGTGTGTGTGTGTGTGTGTGTGTATGTGTACACATACACGGAATATTAGGCATCAAAAAGAATGAAATCTTGCCATTTGCAACAACATGGGTAGAGCTAGAGTGTATTATGCTAAGTGAAATAAGTCACAGAAAGACAAATAATATATGATTTCACCATATGATTTTGTTAAGAAACAGATGAACATAGGGGAAGGGAAGGAAAAATAAGATAAAAATAGATGGAGGCAAATAAGACTTAACTATAGAGAACAAACTGAAGGTTGCTGGAGGTAGGGGGTATGGGCTAAATGGGTAATAGGCATTAAGGAGAGCACTTGGGATGAGCACTGGGTGAAGAATCACTAAATTCCACTTCTGAAACCAAAACTACATTATATGATAACTAAGTTGAATTTAAATAAAATTTTGAAAGAAAAAAATTAAAGATCATGTATATCAGAGTTTTTAAAGTGATGGATATGTAACTGTGTGGTATGTCTAGAAATGAGTGTTAGTATTACTTTCTCTGATGCAAATAAACAATGAAAAATGATAGAATGATGTAGAAGAAAAAGCATGTTTGCATTTTTCAAGTAAGCAAAATTCTGCAACATGGATTCAGATTTTTAAAATAATTTTCCGTGCTGCTTTAAGAAAGAAGCTTATTTAAGTTAGCTTTAGAACCAGATGGCAAATAGCCAAAAAGTTTTTAAAATGTACAAATTGTTCTTTGTTTTCAAGTTGTAGACATCAACCTGTAGGAATCACCCATTACCTTCCAAACTCATTCAAAAGTTACTCATTACTTCAATTTATACAAAGAAATAAAGTGACAAGCTAATGTTAAAAACTTCAGTTTCATTGAGTTTCTATTTTTTTTAAGTTTTAGTTATTTATTTTGAGAGAGACAGAGACCTAGTGTGCTCAAGGGAGGGGCAGAGAGGGAATCCCAAGCAGGCCCTGCACTGTCAGCACAGAGCCTGATACAGGGCTCAAATCTAGGAACTGTGAGATCATGATCTCAGCTGAAATCAAGAGATGGACACTTGAGCCACCCAGGCACCCTGAATCTATATTTTTAAGTTATTACCTGGAATCAAGAGAAGTAAAAAGTTGATCAAACTGTTTCTCCAGAACCTCTATAAGACTGACTGTTTCTGCTTTTGTTTCACTGTGTATGTGTTCAAGCATCTGGAAAGAACATAATACAAAGACCTAATTTGGTATTTTTATTTTATAGAAATTGTACTGTTTAAATAATTTTAAAAGTAACAGGTACTTATTAGACTTTTCAAAATAACAACACAAAGGAGATTAGGTGATAAAAATGGCATAAATTATAAGGTTCCAACTTTAAATCCTGTTACTTGTCATCAAGATCACACCTCTGTTGACACTGAGTACCAATAAACTGGCAAAAAGGCCTAGAAAATCCACTACGTTTTCTAAATTTCTTATTCCTTTTTATCATTACAGGAAGAGCCACTCTGGATAGCTGAATTTGTCTCTGGAAGGATTCCTTAAATGAAAGAACCTTAATATATAATATTAAAAAAACATACTTGAGTTAAAATGTTAACTATTCCACATCTTTAAACTTTTTGACAAAGAATTGTTGCTTAAGATGTATGACCCATTTTTTTTCCTTCCAATTTCTCCCTTTTAGAATAGGAACAGCAATCCCATACCTGTACAACCAATGTTGGAAAAACTGAATCATACCCTGAACCCCAGCCATACCTGATTTAGAAGATATTTAGATTAGATTCTGGTCTTAGACTTGATGCTGAAGGGATGGGGTGAATGTATTTTGCATGTGAAAAGGACATGAATCTGGAGGTGGGTTTCAGAGGGCAGGCTGTTATAGGGTGAATTTTGTCTGCCCCCCTCCCAAATTCATATGTTGAGGTCTTAACTCCCACATCTGCTATACTCTTTTGATTGCCTTGGTTGTTAATTTGTTGTTATTAGGTGCTTAGGAGTTTGCTTTTGTCACCAAGTGAGTCTCTCTTTTGGGGGATGGAGTAAGGAAGGAAAGAGAACAAGGCTCTGTGTTAGGGTATTCAGCTGAGTAATACGCAATGTTGGAAAGATGATCTACGATACTTTCAAGACAAACTTCAGCTCACAGCAAGAAAGAATCATGGTTCCTTAATAGTGCTCCAGTTTCAGTAGGCTGCTAGCACAACAATGCTAAGAGACCAATCTCAGCAGGCCATGGGAGTTTTCCATTCTTTTGTATGTTTCTCTACCATTAGATTATCCTGTTCAATAACTCAGTGCTAAGCTCCAACTTCAGTAAAAAAAAAAAAATCCAGATGAACACATTTAAAGAACATGCCTTAATTCACAATAGGCTTTAATCATTCAAAATGCTTACTTTTACAGCAACACTTAATTGTTCAAAATTATAGCCCGCTATCTTCAACGCTTCCTCAATTTCTTCTTCTGCAGTTTTACTTTCCTAAGATGGGGAAGGGGGACCACATACAAATATAAAAATAGATGTTTAGATACACTGTATTAGTTGCAAAAACATCAAGCTACAATTTTGGTTACAAAAGCAACAGACCACCATAGAAGTCTGAACATAATAAAAACAACACTTTCAATCCTACTTACCCAGAAATTCAAAACCACTAACATTTTAGAGTTTTGATTATGGTATTCCAGATTTTTTTAGAGACCTTTTTTAAAAAAATGGAATATTCTGCAACTTAAAACTATTTTGAAAAAATTATCATGGCAATAAATGCACACACATGTAAAAATTAAGTTTTTAAAGAAGATTATAATTTGGCTATGTTAAAATTTAAACTTGAAGTAAAAGATAGCAAAATTAAGTGCTTTCTCCATTCCTCAGATCACCAAAGTTCTCTTTAATAATAGTATTTTGGAATTTATTCTATTTCTAATCTTAAACTAAAACAATACATTATTTTACAGTAACAGGTAAGATTCAATCTTCCAACAATAACATCACCATCATCATCATAGCAAATGTTAGACCTTTTAGCTGCCATTAAAATGATTTGAAAAATCACCTTTAGAATTTAAAACCTGTACTTTATACAAGTTTCATGTAATAGGATTCAATAACTAGGTTCAAAGGGAACCTACATATGGTTAAATGTCAAGAACACCACAGAGTTGGTCAAAGGAGAATGGGCTGCCTTAGGAAGAAATAAGAATTGTTCAAGCATAATTATAATAAAACAAGAGATTCAAGTAAGGAGTATAGGTTTACCGCTTACCTTCATGCTTCCAAAAAATCTATAATTATAGGAACCTTGAGAAGAGACAAGAATTAAGCTACCAGACACAAAGTAAAAATGTTTGGTTTCATCTTACTTCATAAGCAACATTTTTTCATACCGCCATTACAGTTGAGGAGTTCAAAATAGTCTTGTGTGTGGATGTTGAATGTTCCAAACCAATAGTTAGCTGATCAGTAGTCTTTTTAAAGTCCTGAGAACAATTCCTTATCCTGAAAAATGTCAAGTACATTATTTCAGATACCACATTAATATAACAGTTTTAGCCTTCTATTCTCATTTTTACTGTCCATCAAAAATAATTCATATGATGTATTACATAATACTAACATGTACTGTTCATTCTCAGTCATTTATAATAAGCAAAGAGAGAAGCGATGGCTAAACAGGCTTTCATATAAAACTTAATTTTAACCAAGAATTCAACTTCTTAGCAAATCCCTAAAAATAAGAGCTTACAGTATAAATTGTGCTTTAATCTCCTAGTTACCTCTCCTTACCTGATTATTTTTTGGTAGAGGTGTTGATAACCACTGAACTGCCTTTAAGCTCAATTACTTATATACAAATGCCAGCTATTAACAGAATGTACTCACAGGCCTGGATAATTTACAAAAAGGTAATGAATTTACCAGGTAAGTTAATGTGAAAAGAAAAAGTTCAGTTTCTTATCTACACATGCTAGACTTTTTGCCTATTTTATTTTTGTATCTCCCTATATTGGCTCACATATAGTAAACTCTTAGGTGTTTACTTAGTCATAAGCCTAAGATAGTTTACGGAAGAAATTAGGTTGTTTAAATATGTTACCTTTACAGAAAAAATAGACAAATTTTAAACATTCAATTACTTTGAAAAGTGAGTATTCATGTTCTTGAAAACATGTGAATACATTAGCCCCAAGAAGTCCATTTTTCAATTCCTGTTTCAAGATATTAAAGATAAATCAGGAAGGAAATACATTATGTATCAAGGGATGTTTATTTAAAAATAAACAATTATTTTAAACCACACTCTACTGAATTTAGGGAATAGGAGGTTCTAACATAAGTATACTTGGTATGGAGAACTTAAAAAAAACCAGTAATTTGGAAAAAATTTGGGTACTTAAAATGGATTTATCTACTTCTGAAAGTGAAATTTCACTTTATAACCATACTACATGATATATATCTAGACAAACACATAATCATATTTAACTTATATAAGTTTTAAAAAGTCAGAAAATTTCACACAGAAGTCTAGATGTCTATCTTCTCTTGGGGGAATAAAAAGGAAGATTTGGCAACACTGGATTTGTCTTAACACACAGAAATAATTGACTGGAGCTGAGAATGGGCCACCTCCTTTGGAGGGGCCTTCTTTTGTCTGCCACAATTCATACCACTCATTGTTTAAACTCTGTCTACCTCACCTAGTAAGTCATCTGCTGGACTTCTGCAGGGACTCAAATTTGTTGAGGCCATTGAGTCACAAGGAACCAAAAAGATTCCTAAAGATTGATTCTAATCATTTCACACA
This sequence comes from Panthera uncia, assembly GCF_023721935.1. Taxonomy (NCBI): domain Eukaryota; kingdom Metazoa; phylum Chordata; class Mammalia; order Carnivora; family Felidae; genus Panthera; species Panthera uncia. The sequence goes on along the minus strand of NW_026057576.1, from coordinate 354,038 downwards.
GAGCATTTGGAGGAAATGCCTGGAGGAATACAAATATAGGCGTTGGTACTCAGTAAGCCAGAGTTCCACTGGTTCTCTCAATACCCAGTTGCCAGACTTTAGCTAAGTGGTTTACTACCTACAGAGATAACTATTCTTTTGGTTTCTGTTGAAGTACCCGTTGAAGTCCAGACAGAGAAGCTGCAGCAGTCATGTGAAAGACTATGAATGCTAAGTCTAAAAAATTTTGGATTTTATTTAGATAGGTAATGAAGAAGCATGGAGCAGGGAAGAGTATGGATGTACTAAGAAGGTAGTCAAAAAAGACTAAGTAGAAATGAAAGATAAATTATGAATATGGAAGATACTGTGGAAGTTAGAGTTTACAGGAGACAAACTGGATGGAATATGAGGAACTAGAGTGATTTACAGATGCTCAGTGCCATTAACAAAACGGAAAGGTTTTAAGAAGTTAAGATGGTGGAGAAGTAGGGGGACCAGGATTTCCCTCCTCCCTCAAACACAGCTGTATTGAGGTCAGAACACTTGGAACACACAGAAAATCCATCTGGGGAATGACAGAAAAATCTCCACAGGTGGAAGGAGATAGTTTGGTGGGACAGAGGTGTGTGTATGCAAATTGGGGGACATAAAATAGCATGGGCATGGAGGGGAGGGATCCCTTTATGTACAGAGACGAAAGGGAGAGAAAGAGAAGCTATGGATTGTGGTTTTGTGTTAGGACAAGAAAAAAACCTCTCCGGACCACGGACTGGGGAACGAGAAACACAGAGAGTACCAGTCTCTACTCTGCAAACAGCCTTAGGAGCTGAAGAATGGAGATTTCAAAAGTGCATGACTCTCCAGACCATGTGCATGTGCATGTGCTAGTGGGGAGAGAAGCCGGTCCCCGGGCCTGGTAGCAATCTCAGGGGTGCATTGGGAGAGAACAGTCCCCTCCCTTGAGTGCTGTGGAAAGAGGGTATGTTGCCCTTCCAAGGACAAAAGATCCTGAAGGTGCTAGCCATATTGGCAGGGCAGAGCAGCACTACCCCAGAACTAGGTCTTCATGGTGTGGGATCCTTTAAGACATCAGGTTTTGAATCCAAGCCAACCACCTAGGAGGCGTGGGACAACTGTGGAGCAGATAAGCCCACTGCCCACGCTACCCTGTAAGGGCTGCCTTAACAGCATAGTTTGAGACTCCTGGTCTGGGGAGGAGAGACTGGGGTGTCACCATTTTTCTCCCCATCATCAACACAGTGGGGCTTCAGGGAACAGGACAGTGGCCCCCATGGAGCAGGACCCGCTTACACTAAACCCCACCCCTCCGTGCCTGGCAACTGCTTATCTACTGGAGCGAGACTGACCCAAAGCAGGTAGCTGACCTCTCCTCCAGACCAGCACAGTCACTGGTCCCAGATACCAACAGACAACTGTCTTATTTTTGAGAGAGAGGCAGAGCACGAGTGGGAGAGGGGCAGAGAGAGAGGGAGACACAGAATCTGAAGCAGGCTCCAAGCTGTTAGCACAGAGCCTGATGCAGGGCTCGAACTCAGGAGCCATGAGATCATGACCTGAGCCAAAGTTGGATGCTTAACTCACTGAGACACCCAGATGCCCCTGTCCTGTGATTTTGTATGTTAGTCTGTTGCTCTTTTTTTCCCCCTCTTCTCTTCCTTTCCTTCTCTTCTCTCTTCTTTTTCTTTATATTCTCTTCTTTTTTTCCTTTGGAATCAGGTTCATACTTTCAGATTTGATTTTTGGTCAATTCTTAATGTATATATATAAATTTTCTTCTTGTTCTTTCTCTGCTTTGTTTCTTTGTGTAATCAGGCATTTTTATTCTTTTTACACCTTTTCTAGATCTCCTTCTTTATTTTCCTTTCTCTTTCTCTGGATTAAGACTTATAGTTTCTCTGATTCTCTGCTTGTTTTTTTTTTTCTTTTTCCCCTTTCATTTTTCTCTTTCTATGGGATCAGGTCCCCTTCCCTTTCCTTTCTTTCAGGGTTACTTCAACGAAAAATCAAAGCACACCTGTCAGAAGGTCTAAACAATCCACCACGATGAGTAAGGAGGAGCTTTGTAGAAGACTGATCAGTGGAGTAGAGCAGCCAAATACACAACAACAGAGTGCACCAACACACTCTAAAAACACCTCCTGAAGGCCAGGCCCTGGATAGTGTATGACCCTTTTTTTTTTTTTTTTCCAATATATGAAATGTATTGTCAAATTGGTTTCCATACAACACCCAGTGCTCATCCCAAAAGGTGCCCTCCTCAATACCCATCACCCACCCCTTTTTAATATAGCAGTTCTCACAGTTACAGGACACATAACAAGCTATTAAAACATGTAAAAGACACAAACCTAGCCAAAATGATGAAATGGAAGAATTCTCCTCAAAAGAAATACCAGGAAGAAATGACAGCCAGAATTGCTCAAAACAGATATAAACAATATATATGAACAGGAATTTAGAATAACAGTCATAAAACTAATAGCTGGGCTTGAAAAAAAAGCATAGAAGACAGCAGAGAATCTACTGCTACAGAGATCAAAGACCTAAGAAACAGTCATGATGAATTAATAAATGCTATAAATGAGATCCAAAATAAAATAGATGCAGTGACAGGGAAGATGGAAAAAGAAGAGGGGAGAGTAGGCAAAATACATAAAATTATGTAAAATGATAAATCTCAAAAAAAGAGGGAAAGAAAATTACTAGACAATGAGGGAGAATTAGAGACCTAAGTGATTCAATGAAACAAAATAATATCTGTATCATAGGAGTTCCAGAAGAAGATTAGAGAGAGAAAGGGGCAGAAGATTTATTTGAACAAATTATAGCTGAGAACTTCCCTAATCTGGGGAAGGAAGCAGACATCCAAGTCCAAGAAGCACAAAGAACTCCCTTCAAAATCAACAAAAACAGGTCAACACCATGACATATAGTGAAACTGGCAAAATACAAAGATAAAGAGAGAATTCTGAAAGCAGCTAGGGACAAATGGGCCTCAACCTACAAGGGTAGACACATAAGGGTAGTAGCAGACCTGTCCACTGAACCTTGGCAGGCCAGAAGGGAGTGGCACGAAATTTTCAACGTGCTGAACAGGAAAAATATGCAGCCAAGAATCCTTTATCCAGCAAGCCTGTCATTCAGAATAGAAGGAAAGATAAAGGCTTTCCCAGACAAACAAAAACTGAAGGAGTTCATGACCGTTAAACCAGCCCTGCAGGAGATCCTAAGGGGGACTATATGAGTGGAAAGCAGCAAAGACTATGAAGGACCAGAGACATCACCACAAGTACGAAATCTAGGGATAACACAGTGGCACTAAGTTCATATCTTTCAATAATAACTCAGAATGTAAATGGACTAAATGCCTCAATCAAAAGACACAGGGTATCAGAATGGATTTAAAAAAAAAAAAAAGGAAAAAAAGAAGATCCATCTACATGCTGCCTACAAGAGACTCATTTTAGACCTGAGGACACCTGCAGATTGAAAGTGAGGGCATGGAGAACCATCTATCATGCTCTGGACGGCAAAAGAAAGCCAAAGTAGCTATATTTATATCAGACAAACTAGATTTTAAAACAAAGACTGTAACAAGAAATGAAGAAGGGCATTACATCATAATTAAGGGGTCTATCTATCAAGAAAAGCTAACAAATGTAAATGCTTGTAGCCCCAACGTGGAAGCATCCAAATATATATATCAATTAATCACAAACATAAATAAATGTATAGATAGTAATACTGTGATTGTAGGGGACTTCAATACTCCACTTACAACAATGGGTAGATTATCCAGACAGAAAATCAGTAAGGAAACTGTAAGGCTCTGAATGACACATTAGACCAAATGTACTTAACAGATGTATTCAGAACTTTCATCCAAAAGCAGCAGAATACACATTCTTCTTGAATGTACATGAAACATTATCTAAAACAGATCATATACTGGGTCACAAAACAGCCCCCAACCAATATAAAAGGATTGAGATCACACCATGCATATTTTCAGATCACAAACGTTAAAAAACTTGAAATCAACCGCAAGAAAAAATTTGGAAAGCCTCCAAATACATGGAGATTAAAGAACACCCTACTGGGGCGCCTGGGTGGCGCAGTCGGTTAAGCGTCCGACTTCAGCCAGGTCACGATCTCGCGGTCCGTGAGTTCGAGCCCCGCGTCAGGCTCTGGGCTGATGGCTCGGAGCCTGGAGCATGTTTCCGATTCTGTGTCTCCCTCTCTCTCTGCCCCTCCCCCGTTCATGC
>NW_026057576.1:342385-349670 GCF_023721935.1 Panthera uncia | reverse complement strand
AAAAACGTTGAAAAAAAAAATTAAAAAAAAAAAAAAAAAAAGAACACCCTACTAAAGAATGAATGGGTTAACCAATTAAAGAAGAAATGAAAAAAATATATGGAAACAAATGAAAATGAAAACATGACAGTCCAAACCCTTTAGGATGGAGCAAAGGCAGTCCTAAGAGGAAAATACATTGCAATCCAGGCCTATCTCAAGAGGCAAGAAAAGTCCCAAATACACAACCTAGCCTCACACCTAAAGGAACTAGAAAGACAGCAGCAAAGAAAGCTCAAAGACAGCAGAAGAAGATGGGGCGCCTGGGTGGCGCAGTCGGTTAAGCGTCCGACTTCAGCCAGGTCACGATCTCACGGTCCGTGAGTTCGAGCCCCGCGTCAGGCTCTGGGCTGATGGCTCAGAGCCTGGAGCCTGTTTCCGATTCTGTGTCTCCCTCTCTCTCTGCCCCTCCCCCGTTCATGCTCTGTCTCTCTCTGTCCCAAAAATAAATAAAAAACGTTGAAAAAAAAAAATTTAAAAAGACAGCAGAAGAAGAGAAATAGAGATTGAAGCAGAAATAAACAATATAAAATCCAAGAAAACAGTAGAATAGATCAATGAATCTAAGAGCTGGTTTTTTGAAAGAATAAACAAAATTGATAAATCCCTAGTCGGACGTCTCAAAAAGAAAATAGAGAGGATCCAAATAGATAAAATCACAAATGAAAGGAGAGATCACAACCAATACCACAGAAATACAAAGAATTATTAGAGAATACTATGAAAAATTATATGCCAACAAACTAAACAAACTGGAAGAAATGGAAAAATTACTAAACACTCACAGATTACCAAAATGCAAATGGGAAGAAACAAAAAATTTGAACAGACCCATAACCAGCAGAGAAATTGAACGGGTTATCAAAAATCTCCCAACAAATAAGAGTCCAGGACCAGATGGCTTCCCAGAGGAATTCTACCAGGCATTAAAGAAGAGTTAATACCTACACTTTTTAAGCTGTTCCGAAAATAGAAACAGAAGGAATGCTTCCAGACTCATTCTATGAAGCCAGCATTACCTTGATTCCCAAACCAGATAAAGACTTCACTAAAAAGGAGAATTATAGTCTAAAATCCCTGATAAAGATGGATGCAAAATTTCTCAACAAGATACCAGCAAATCAAATTCAACAGTATATTAAAAGAATTATTCACCATGATCAAGTGGGATTCATTCCTGGGCTGCAGAGCTGGTTCAATATTTGCAAATCAATCAACATGATACACCACATTAATAGAAGAAAGGGTGAGAACCATAGGATCCTGTCAACAAATGCAGAAAAAGCATTTGACAAAATACAGCATCCCTTTCTTAATAAAAACCCTCAAGAAAGTAGGGATAGAAGGAACATACCTTAATGTCATAAAAGCCATATACGAAAGGCCCACAGCTATATCATCCTCAATGGGGAAAAACTGAGAGCTTTTCCCCTGAGATCAGGATCACGACAGGGATGTCCACTTGCATCAGTGTTTGTTTAACATGGTGTTGGTAGTCCTAGCCTCAGCAATCAGACAACCCAAAGAAATAAAAGGCCTCCAAAACTGGCAAAGAGATCACACTTTCATTCTCTCCAGATGACATGATACTCTACATGGAAAACCTGAAAGATTCCACCCCAAAATTGCTAGAACTGATACATGAATTCAGCAGAATTGCAGGATATAAAATATACAGAAATTGACTGCATTTCTATACACCAATAATGAAGCAACAGAAAGAGATTCAAGGAATTGATTCCATTTACAATTGCACCAAGAACCATAAAATACCTAGGAATAAACCTAACCAAAGATGCAAAAGATATGTATGCTGAAAACTATAGAAAGCTTATGAAGGAAAATGAAGGAGACACAAAGAAATGGAAAAACATTCCATGTAAATGGATTGGAAGAACAAATATTGTTAAAATGTCAATACTATCCAAATCAATCTATATATTCAATGCAGTCCCTATCAAAATAACATCAGCATTCTTCACAGAACTAGAACAAACAATCCTAAAATTTGGATGGAACCACAAAGGACCCCGAGTAGCCAAAGTAATATTGAAACAGAAAACCAAAGCTGGAGGCATCACAATCCCAGGCTTTAGCCTGTATTACAAACTGTAATTATCAAGGAAATATGGTATTGGCATAAAAACAGACACATAGACCAGTGGAATAGAATACAGAACCCAGACATGGACCCACTAATATATGGTCAACTAATTTTCAACAAAGCAGGAAAATATATTCAATGGAAAAAAGACAGTCTCTTTAACAAATGGTGCTGAGAGAACTAGACAGTAAGATGCAGAAGAACGAAACTAGACTACTTTCTTACACCATACACAAAAATAAATTCAAAATAGATGAAAGACCTAAATGTGAGACAGGAAACCATCAAAATCCTAGAGGAGAAAACAGGCAGCAACCTCTTTGACCTCGGCTACACCAACTTCTTACTTGACATGTCTCTGGAGGCAAGGGAAACAAAAGCAAAAATGAAGTATTGGGACCTCATCAAGATAAAAAGCTTCTGCACAGCAAAGGAAAAAATCAGCAAAACTAAAAGACAACCCATGGAATGGGAGAAGATATCTGCAAATGACACATCAGATACAGGATTAGTATCAAAAACCTATAAAGAACTTACCAAACTCAACACCTGAAACACTATCCAGTGAAGAAATGGGCAGAAGACATGAATAGACATTTTTCTGAAGAAGACATCCAGATTGCAGAAAGACACATGAAAAGATGGTCAACATTGCTCATCACCAGGGAAATACAAATCAAAACCACATTTAAATACCCCCTCACGCCAGAGTGGCTAAAATTAACAACTCCAGAAACAACAGATGTTGGTGAGGATGTGGAGAAAGGGGAACCCTCTTGCACTGCTGGTGGGAATGCAAACTGGGAAACAGTGTGGAGGTTCCTCAAAAAACAAAAAATAGAATTACCCCACGATGAAGAAATTGCACCACTAGGAATTTATCCAGAGGATACAGGAGCGCTGATTCAAAACGGCACAACCACCCCAGTGTTTATAGTAGCGCTATCAACAATAACCAAATTAAGGAAAGAGCCCAATGCCCATCAACTGATGAAGGGATAAAGAAGATGTGGTATATATACACAATGGAGTACTATTCGGAGATGAATTTTTGCTATTTCCAACTACATGGATGGAACTGGAGGGTATTATGCTAAGTGAAGTAAACCAGTCGTAGAAAGACGGATATCATATGTTTTCATTCATAAGTGGAATTTGAGAAACTTAACAGATGACCATAGGGGAAGGGAAGGAAAAATAAGATACAAGCAGGGAGGGACACAAACCATAAGAGACTGTTAAATACAGAGAACTAAGGGTTGATGGGGGCACAGGTTGGGTGGGTGGGAAAAATGGGTGATGGGCATTGAGGAGGGCACTTGTTGGGATGAGCACTGGGTGTTGTGTGTAAGTGATGAATCACAAGACTCTACTCCTGAAGCCAAGACTACACCGTATGTTAGCTAACTTAATAAAAAAAAAAAAAAAAAGGTTTCAAATGAAATCATTCCTTAAGGGTTTCCTGTATTTCTCTTATTTCCCACATAATTTATGACCACATTAAATATGCTTTAAAAAGTTAAACTTATACAAAAATATAATTACCATCTGAGTAGGGTCTCAGCGAATTAATAAGTATCTTTAACTCTCATAAAGTTGCAAAGTAAAACTTTATTATTTTTTCACATTGATCCATTCCATAGTCAACCATAAAAGTAAACTTAGAGGACTGAAACATGGAAAAATCTAACAAGTGTCAAAATATCACGGTATTTCATCTAACACAACATTTATTACATGTTTACTGTGTTTGGCACCAGGGATGTAGAAAGCAATAAAATGTGGTCCATGCCCTTATAGGGGCTTATAGACTAACAGAAGACATATATAAATAAATAAGTGCAATAAATAATAACTCAGGTGCTGGTTTCCAGCTGGGTGAGATATGTTTTTAAAAAATCTCTGCATTACCAATTGAGAAAAAAATCTCTACGTTACTAACACACACACACACACACACACACACACACACACACACACAGTCTTATGGAAGAAAGGAAAAATAAAAGAATCTCCAAGTTACCACATTTCATTTTATCAATCACCTCTCAAACCATCTCTTTCCAAAGTCCTCCACTCTATCATACTCGTGATACTTAAGAATCAAATACAGAAATAGGTTATTTAACCACATCTTACTATCAGCCAGTACCACAATAACTTTTGCTAGAATGATACTCTCAGCTTTATCTTGCATTCTTTTTCCCCGCCACTTTAAATAAGGACAAATTAATGTTGCTTCTGTAGGAGTTTGTCCATTCCATTAACAGCTAAGACAAATTATAAAAGAGCACTCTACACGGGAGATACAGGCTTCCAGTTATGGAATTAGTAAGTCACTGGAATAAAGGAACAGCACAGGGAATATAATCAATGATACTGTAATAGTGTTGTATGCTGACAGATGGTAGCTACACTTGTGGTGAGCATAGCATAACATATAGAGAAGTTGAATCACTGTTTTGAAAATGATGTAATGTTGTATGTCAACTATACTCAAAAAAATGTAAAACAGATAAAGAACACTCTATAAACAATGGGGTAGAAACACTGATGTAAGAATGACATTTTACAAATGATGCTAAAATTATCCTTTCAGAAATACATGAAATTTAAATACTAAAATAAGTGCATATAGAACATACTTTTTAGGCTTCAGTTTTTCTATAAAAGAATCTTCTTTAATACATCCATCTGCTGGGTAGTATCCTTGTCTCATATTTATAGTTGTAGCAACCTTAGGACAAGAATAAAAACAAAGTCATTCAACAAATTCTGTTTATCTGGAATTCAAACAACTAGTGTGCCATTCATAGATAAAGTTGATAATCTTAAAGATTCTCTTTAAATCAAAGAAAAAAACTGTTCATGTATGATGCTTTTACCCTATTTTAATATTTGAAGAAATCTAATTTTGGCAACTATTAATTAAACAGAACATTAATTAAAATGCTTAATTCTACCACAATTCTAAAGGAAATAGCTGTAATGATACTTTTAAAATCTACTCTAAAATATTCACAATGACATCTCAAGTTATGTTCAAACTCTACAATTATATTTAAGAATAAATTTAGTAAGAAAAAAGTAAGTTCTAAGAAAAGAAAATGAATTTATTGGGGATCGTAAAACAAGAACAGAATAAATGAATAATGTCCAGCTCCTGGAGACAAAGATTTAATATCCTTAAATACATCTAATATAAAATTAATACAATTCTACAGTTCATATGGAAAATATATTATGTGAGAATTACAAAAATTTCAACATATCATTCAGCAGAGATTTATTTATCCCACCAGATAATAAAGCTAATGTAATTAAAATGCTAAGGTACTGGCACAATAAATGAGTAGAATAGAGCCTTGAAACAGATCCATATATATATGGAAACTTAATACAGAATACAAGGGGCATTTCAATTAAAAAGAGGAAGGAGGGGTGCCTGAGTGGCTCAGTCGGTTGAGCATCCAACTTCGGCTCAGGTCATGATCTCAGTCTGTGAGTTCAAGCCCACATCAGGCTCTGTGCTGACAGCTCGGAACCTAGAGCTTGCTTCAGATTCTGTGTCTCCCTCTCTCTGACCCTCCCCCATTCATGCTCTGTCTCTGTCTCAAAAATAAACAGTAAAAACTAAAAAATAAATAAAAAGAGGAAGGATTATTCAACAAGTAGTGTGAGAAAGTCAGCTAATCATTTTGAAGAATGATGTTATACACCCACCTAACATCACCTATTATAAAATATTTAGGTATGTATCATAAAATTAAATGAGCATACATAATACATATATAACTCTGAAATAGAAAGGTCTAATTAAAACCCAGACCATTAAAGAGGAGGAAAACAAGTAAAAGAAACATTTCTGAAAGGCTAAATGTAATAAAAAGTGAAAGACTGGTAGAAAATAGTTAAGATATACAGAATAAGATATTAATATCCCTATCACATGAACTCTTCTTACAAGTTAGGGGAAAAAAACAATTCAAAAGGGAAATATCCAAAGTATATTTCAGGATCTATTAAAGAATCTCCCAAAAGGGAAGCTTGAAGTCAACATATGAGGGTGCTCTATTTCACTAGTAGTCAGGGAATTACAGTTTAAAGTAAGAAAATAACTACTTCTCGCCCATCAAAATGCCAAACATTAAAGTAAATATGACAAATTCAAACATTAATTTGTTTTGGAGTTAGAAATTAACAGAACTGGCTCAGAATTTTTTGGGGAGGGGTGGTTTTGAAGAATTATATACAGATATAGTGAAAAATTGGGGTGCCTGGGAAACTCAGTTGGTTAAGCATCTGACTTCAGCTCAGGTCATGATCTCGCAGTTCATGGGTTCAAGCCCTGCGTGGGGCTCTGCACTGGACAGTTCAGAGCCTGGAGCCTGCTTCAGATTCTCTGTCTCTCTCTCTGCCCCCTCCCCCTGCTCACACTCTGTCTCTCTCTCAAAAACAAATAAATATTAAAAAAATTTTAGAGGTATAGTGAAAATTTTTCAAAACCACTTAAATGTTTATAATAAAGGTATTAGTAAATAATTACAGAACTTATGTACAATGGTTTGTTACATAGCCATTAAAAGTAATTGCAGGATATCGGCCAGTGTTCAAAAGCCAGCTAAGGTCTATAAATTAGCTATACTCATTGTTTGCTATTAAAATTTTTTTAATGTTTTATTTATTTTTGAGAGAGAGAAAGAGTGACTGAGCAAGCAAGTGAGGGGCAGAGAGAGAGGGAGACACAGAATCCTAAGCAGGTTCCAGGCTCTGGGCTGTCAGCACAGAGCCCTACACAGGGCTTGAACTCAGGAGCTGTGAGATCAGACCTCAGCCTAAGTCAGACACTTAAAACGACTGAGCCACCCAGGCGGCCCCAACTGTTTGCTATTAAAGGGGAACTCAATTTTTTTTTTAATGTTTTGTTTATTTTTGAGACAGAGAGAGACAGAGCATGAGCAGGGGAGGGGCAGAGAGAGAGGGAGACACAGAATCTGAAGCAATTCCAGGCTCTGAGCTGTCAGCACAAAGCCTGACGCGGGGCTCGAACGTCAGCTCGAGAGAAAGAGAGAGAGAAAGAGAGAGAGAGAGAGAGAGAGAGAGAAAGAGAGAGAAAGAGAGAGAAAGAGAGAGAAAGAGAGA
>NW_026057576.1:331193-342375 GCF_023721935.1 Panthera uncia | reverse complement strand
AGAGAAAGAGAGAGAAAGAGAGAGAAAGAGAGAGAAAGAGAGAGAAATATTCTAAGCAGGCTCTTTGCTATCAGCTTGGGGCTCCATCTCATGAACCGTGAAATCATGACCTAAGCCAAAATCAAGAATTGAACACTGAACCGACTGAGCCACCCAGGCATCCTGAAAAAGTGTTACTATTAACACAACACATTGGACTGAAAGTTATTTTTTGAGAATATCCCACCCCCAAACTGGCAGCTAAAACCTTAATTTCTATATGCCTATTCACTTATCCCCCTTTGGTTTAGCATTTCACAGTTAAGAGATTAATGTTACTATCAACAGATTTGAGAGGACACCTCTTCCAGAAAATTTAAGAAAATATTAAATACAACTGACCTAAAAGATTTTAAAATTGTATACAGATTCTTAACTTGTTATATAAAACAGGTTCTCTCCCCGACCCTCACAGCTTGTCATTTTTAAAAAAATTATGTAATTAGAGGGGCGCCTGGGTGGCTCAGTGGGTTAAGCGTCCGACTTCGGCTCAGGTCATGATCTCCTGGTTCGTGAGTTCAAGCCCCGCATCAGGCTCTCTGCTGACAGCTCAGAACCTGGAGCCTGTTTCAGATTCTGTGTCTCCCTCTCTGTCTCTGACCCTCCCCCGTTCATGCTCTGTCTCTCTCTGTCTCAAAAATAAATAAACGTTAAAAAAAATAAAATAAAATAAAAATTATGTAATTATCACTGGTTTTTTAGTTTCAAGTTTTTAGATTCCAGTTAGTTAAAACAGTGTTAATATTGGCCTCAGGTGTAGAATTTAGTGATTTATCACTTACATATTATACTCAGTACCCATCACCCATTTAAACCGTCCCCCTACCCACCTCCCTTCCAGCAACCCTCAGTTTGCTATTTGTGGTGAGTTTTTTGCTTGTTTTTGCTGCCTGTAAATGAAACAATGCAGTCAAATTTAGCCAGTATTTCTTTTATGGTTTCTGCTTTCAGTGATAGGTTTTAACAAGGCTTCCCCATCCAAGATTATGCAATTATCTGTACTTTCTTTTAGTTTAAATGTTTAATTTGCATGTTAACATTTCTAATCCACATGGGACTGGTAATAGATAGTAATTATCTATTGATTAGAAAACTTATCCTTCCCTTCTCACACGGTATATTTTTGGACTCCGGTCCAATAGATCAATACAATGTCAGTATTTCTGGAATGATACCTAAGTATGATCTTATGAACAAAATCTGCCATCTTGCTGTGCAAAATGTAGAATGCTTATGAAGTAACCATTAATATCAATCAAAAGCAAAGAACCAATGTTATCAAAAACCATACAACTATGAAAGATAAAGACTGGTAGATAGGGGTGCCTGGGTGGCTCAGTCAGCTGAGTGTCCAACTCTTGATTTTGGCTCAGGTCATGATCCCAGGGTCATGGGACTGAGCCCCACATTGGGGCTGAGTGTGGAGTTTGCTTAAGATTCTTTCTCCCTCTGCCCCTCTCCCCCACTCCTTCTCTCTCTCTTAAAAAAAAAAAATACCGATAGATAAATTCATGTTTACCCAAACTCAGAAATAAGAACACAAGTATATCTATTAATCCGGAATAGAATCATTTTAGGCTTAAACACCTAGGCCTTCAACATTAAAGATAAATCATAAATATAAACTTAATGTGAACATAAGTATTTAAATCTTACTTTTTAGAAAAGAGCATGTAATATAAAAATAATAAACTACATTATAGACTACTCAGTCTATAAATTCAGTCTTTTTACTAATTTAAACTAGTTCATTCTCCTATTCAAAATAAATATTAGATATAAGCAAAAATCTAAATTTTAAAAACTAATAAAAGAGTGGTAACAGGGCACCTGGATGGCTCAGTCAGTTAAGCGTCCGACTTTGGCTCAGGTCATGATCTCACAGTTTGTGAGTTTGAGCCCTGTGTCCAGCTCTGTGCTGACAGCTTGGAGCCTGGAGCCTGCTTTGGATTCTGTGTCTCCCTCTCTTTCTACCCTCCTCTGCTCATTTTTTCTCTCTCTCTCTCAAAAATTAAAAAAGAGTGGTAACAATTTCAGGAAGGTTTCTTGAAGGGACTCCCTTAAATAAGGATCAGCTTTAGCGCATGTGAAAAATCTGATTATAGTCCCTTGTCAATTCCCTGGGCTAAAAGCACAAGAGGAGAAAGGGGAAGGATGAAACAGATCTCCTGAAGTAAGAGTCAGAACTAGTTAAAATGATACAAAATAGATTTATCATAACCATAAAATCAAAACTAGCATTTGTAAATGTACCATAAACATTCATGTAAATGTTATTCAAAATAATACAAGTATAATGATTTAAGACACTAAGCATGAAATCATTTGCCAAAAAAGGGAAAGGTTACTGTTCTAATAAATGTCTCTGTTTTTTTGAGTATTATAACAGGATGGATATAAGCAGAGACAGTTCCAGTTGCCTGTTTATTCCCTTTCCCACCACAAGACTGAATCTGTCAGGGATCTTCCATTACAACCACAGGAACTAGGCTCCCCTTTAACTATGTAGTGGAGCCACATCTGAGGAACCCAACGTCAAAAAAAGGACAGGAGAAAGGAATTTCCCACAATAAAGGCCATAATTTGTAAAGTATGTAATTCCAAAATAGACATCTTTTAATATGTAAATGTTTCCATTATAATTCAAACCTTCACAAATTTACATATATGTATGTTTTTTGTTTTTTTTTTTTTACCATGTTTAACCTACAAACCAATTAATCCACACCTAAATGATCATGGGTTGATTATAACACTTATTTCAATGGTCTTCAAGCTTGTAGAGAACTTTTACATAACTCAAATTTCACTTACAATCCTATAAGAAAAGTAGGTATTATTTCCATCTCATGAATGAGGAAACTCAGGCTTTGTGTGACAGAACTATGACTGCATTCCAGATCTTCAGCTTCTATCTTGTTCGTCTCACTGACAGAAAACAATGGCTACAAATCCTCATCATCTGATATCTCAAGTGGAACATTAAGAATTTAGAGATTAAAGGGTGCCTGGGTGGCTCAGTTGATTAAGTGTCTGACTTTGGCTCAGGTCATGATTTCAAGATTCATGAGTTCAAGCCCTGCATCATGACCACTCTGACCTTGTAGAACCTGCTTGAGATTCTCTCTCTCCCTCTCTCTCTCTGCACCCCACTCCCATGCTTTCCTTCTCAAAATAAGTAAACCTAAAAAAAAGAAAAAGAATTTACAGATTAAAAGACAATTTTCCAGGGACATACTATATAAATTGAACTACATTTGTATTTGTAGCAAATGCAAAGGATGTTCATTAAATTTTACTTTATTATGGGTCTATAGATTTTAATCCTAGTGCAACTGTACTTTTTTAGTGCCTGTGAAGTTAACTTCAGGCTACTGTTTTGTTTCTCTTTTTAAACTATGGCATCTCTACAAATATAAATTCGATGACACACAAAGTTTCAGGGTCAGGGAGAGTTCAAAATTTCCTTGCATGCTATTGGCGTGGTAAAGAAAGGTAGAGACTTGAAAGGAATATATGTCACTAAAAATAAGTAAAAAGACCATATACAAAAATAAATTCAAGATGGATGAAAGACCTAAATGTGAGACAGGAAACCATCAAAATCCTAGAGGACAACACAGGCAGTAACCTCTTTGACCTTGGCCACAGCAACTTTTTACCAGATACGTCGCCAGAGGCGAGGGAAACAAAAGCAAAAATAAACTATTGGGACTTCATCAAAATAAAAAGCTTTTGCACAGTGAAGGCAACAATCTACAAAACTAAAAGGCAGCCTACAGAATAGAAGATATTTGCAAATGACATATCTGATAAAGGGTTAGTATCCAAAATTGGTAAAGAACTTACCAAACTCAACATCCAAAAAACAAACAATCCAGCTAAGAAATGGGCAGAAGACATGAATAGACATTTCCAAAAAAGACATCCAGATGGCTAACAGACACATGGAGAGATGCTCAACATCACTCATCATCAGGGAAATATATCAAAACCATAATGAGATACCACCACACACCTGTCAGAATGGGTAAAATTAACAACACAAGAAACAACAGGTGTTGGCGAGGATGCAGAGAAAGGGGAACACTCTTGGACTGTTGGTGTGACTGCAAACGGGTACAGTCGTTCTGGAGAACAGTATAGAGGTTCCTCAAAAAGTTAAAAAGAGAACTACCCTAAGATCCAAAAATTGTAGTACTAGGTATTTACCCAAAGGACACAAAAATACAGATTTGAAGGGGGACACGCACCCCTATGTTTACAGCATCATGATTAACAATAGCCAAGCTATGGAGAGAGCCCAAATGTCCGTTAACTGATGAATGGATAAAGATGATGTGGTGTGTGTGCGTGTGTGTTAAAAGATATTCTTATGGAATATCACTCAGTCATCAAAAAGAATGAAATCTTGCCATATGCAATGACACAGACTGAGCTACATGCATGATGCTAAGTGAAATAAGTTAATCAGAGAAGATAAATACCACATGATTTCACTCATATGTGGAACTTAAGAAACAGAACAGGTGAGGGGCGCCTGGGTGGCGCAGTCGGTTAAGCGTCCGACTTCAGCCAGGTCACGATCTCGCGGTCCGTGAGTTCGAGCCCCACGTCAGGCTCTGGGCTGATGGCTCGGAGCCTGGAGCCTGTTTCCGATTCTGTGTCTCCCTCTCTCTCTGCCCCTCCCCCGTTCATGCTCTGTCTCTCTCTGTCCCAAAAATAAATAAAAAACGTTGAAAAAAAATTTTTTAAAAAAAGAAACAGAACAGGTGAACATATGGGATGGGGGAAAAGAGAGAGAGAAACAAACCATGAGAGACTCTTAGAGAACTGATGGTTGATGGAGGGAGGTGGGTGGGGGAAGGGCCAGATGAGGGATGGGTATTAGGGAGGGCACTTGTTATGATGAGCACTGGGTGTTGTATGTAATTGATGAATCACTGGATTCTACTCCTGAAACCAATATTAACTGTATGTTAACTAAAAGTTAAATAAAAATTTGAAAAAATAAACAAAAATGATCATTGGAAACAGTAAAAATTAGGATAAACGTAAAAAATAAATAAAAATACAGGTGCCTGAGTGGCTTAGTCGGTTAAGCGTCCGACTTCGGCTCAGGTCATGATCTCACAGTTCGTGGGTTCAAGCCCCCACATTGAGCTCTGTGCTAATATCTTTGAGCTCGGAGCCTGGAGCCTGGAGCCCGCTTTGGATTCTGTGTCTCCCTCTCTCTCTGCCCCTCCTCCAATCATGCTCTGTCTCTCTCTGTCTCAAAAATGAATAGACATTAAAAATAATGTAAAAAAATAAATGAAAATAATTAAAAAGAGGCAATTTTCCACAGAAGTCTCCAAAGGGGTGCCTGGGTAGCTCAGTCAGTTAAGCATCTGACCCTTGATTTCAGGTCAGGTCATGATCCCAGGATCATGGGACTGAGCCTGTATTGGGCTCCATGCTGTGTGTGAAGTCTACTTAAGATATTCTCTCTCTCTCTCCCTCTCCCTCCCTCTCCCTCCCTCTGTCCCTCTCCCCTGCTTGCACACTTGCTCTCTCTAAAATTTAAAAACTTATTTTTAAAAAGAATCAAAATATATAGGCTGATGAATGTAGAACTTTAACTTTGTATTTTCTTGAATGTTCTTAGCAATTATAAAACAAATCAAAAAAGCTTTATCTTTTGTTAAGCTGCTTTAAGACTCAGCAGCAAAAATTCAAAATTTCAGGTTCCAACTAGAAGTATGTTTTCTCTAACGTTTTTACCTTCAACAGTAGGTTATAATATACTTACTATGAAAGATGATAAAACTTACCTCACAATCAGGACATATAATTGTGTTGTATTCTTCAGTTATTAACAAGCACAGTTCACAAAAAGCATGTCCACATTGAAGTTCATGGTGGTGACCTATGAAATGAAATTCTGCTGTGAATTAAACTGTCTATAGTTTGTTAGCATTGAATGTGCAGCATTAATCAGAGGGAAAAGTTAAAAGAGGGACTCTTACATGGGAAGAGATATCAAGTTTCATTAGAAATGCAGGACCTGTTAAACAAAATTCAGTAGAAGCTATTAAGTCTGAAGGAGGGAAAAAGTCAAATTGAAAGCCAAGCAGGGCTATGTAATATTGTTTGCGTTAATTTAGTTTCTGGTACCGATACTACTTCGAATTTGCCATATATAATCATACAAAATGTTCTGACATACTTCATTTGATCCTTGTACATATCACAGCCAAGTAGGCTTAGGAAGGTTACATTCAACTTAGAAATGGATAAACCTTCTGGTGATGTGGCTAAATGGTATAATCCAGACTCCAGCCTAGTTCTGTATCCAAGTCCAATACTCTTTCTATTTGTTCCCATTGCCTCTAATTTATATTTCCAATCATGTGAAGGGAACAGGGAGGGCAGATATGAGACATTGGCAAGACCTCTCTCTTACAATGACCTAAGATACTTGACAGAAGCCAGATGCTACTACTGTCACACATACATGATCCACATAATTTCACAAACCTAGCATTTATGAGGGGAAATACCATAATCCTGAGTGAAAGCCTAATATCAAGATTTTAATGCTGTCAATAGAATTTAAAGCTTATCATAGTAAACATATTTGTTTTAGCTATGTAACTTCAAAAAGTTGTCATTTTAAAACACTTTGTAAGAAAAAAAGGAAAAGCACTAGATAAAATCAGTTATATTTTATTTCCAAAAGACAGTGTTCTTGCTGATTTATAAGAATTACATCCTTTTGATAAAAAAGCTTTAGTTTGCAAGCCAAGTGAAATATCTGAAACTTGTTTATGACCAAGCTAAATTTTACAGCTCTATTTAAATTTCAGAGATAATATTGCCAAATAAATCAAAACTGTTTAACTGTTCTTTCCTTATACAATTTCTGATATTGTACCAGTCTAATCTGTGATACATCATAGCTTACAAAGCACTTCCACAATTTTATATGCCTAAATACCACCTAGTATTTCTGAGCATTGTAATACAAACATATGGAAGCATGAGTGATTTTAAAAGGTCATGTTCGTAAACTTTATCTGGTGATGCTTATTTGATTCAAACAATGGAGATTTTCTATGCAACAGCTGTGATAAAAAGAGTAGGAGAAACTTGGCTCCCCACCTTAAAACACAACTAACCAACTTTTTCTACAAAGGTTCACTCACATCTCTCAAATGGAGCCCATCTCGGAGGGACTGAGAAAATGAACGATTTTCACTATGAAAGTATAAATGTTAAGGAGTCATTGGAGTGGTAATAAGACTTTTCAGCAACTGCAGTTTGAAATTCAACAACTCCTGCCAGAGACAGCACTCTAAGGCATTTTAAATTACATTAAAGTAACCTGAAAGTGTTTTCACTGGAACAGATTCTAAATCCATAGGAGTGCAGTGGATTTCCCCCCTTGATGTACAAAGGAAAAACACAAGATGCACCAAAAGAGTGAACTGTTTCCCAAACAATGCCTTAAGCCAAACTGAGCGATAACGCTTCCCTCCCAATGACAAATATCTGTTTTCTAATCCTGGAACATTTTAAAGTGGTCTACTCGTTACTCCTCCTGCAACAAAATCTACACAAGCAAATCAAATTTGGTTACTTCTTGATCACAAGACAATGGGCTAAATTTTTACATCTACCCTTTCATGAATCTGTGAACCCGGGGGAGTTTTTGAACTAACGCTCAAGAGAGCTCACACACCATTCCCTAATAGAATCAGTGAAAAAGGGAGAGAAGCAGGTGCCAAGTGGAGAAAGCTTCGGAGAGGTACGGAGCCACCCTGACCACAGGGGACGTCTCTGCTGCCCCGAGGGTGGGCTGCAGACACGCAGGGAGGCCGGTGCCACAGTTCTCCAGGTCCACCTTGCTGTAACTGAGCAGCGCCCCACGCTGCCAGCCCACTCGGCTCCCAGCCCTCGGGACAGGCCTTGCTCTCCGTCTCCAGGCCCAGCAGCCTGACTGGGACAGAGCCTATGGAGGACAGATGGCCACGGCGGGGCTGGGCCCCATGGGCGTCTCCTCACCAGAAACTCGGGACTCCCTTCTTCCACACTGAGTGCACTGAATCTCGGCAGCGCCCCACGGCCGACTCTTCCTCCCCATCTGCCGATAGGCAGACAGGCTGAAACAAGCCGTCGAAGGTACTGCCGCCATGGCGGCCTCCTTCGGGATCCCAGGACGGGTACCACGTGCCAGTCCCGGCGTCCCTTGCGGCAGCGACCAATCCTCAGGGCAGGCGGCTCCTGATAGCCAATCAAAGAGTTTAGCCCGCCTTCTCAGCTTGCCACGCTGGGGCGTCCGGAATTCCAGGTGCGGGGGTGGCTGTTTTCGGCTTGGACTTGGGCAGGTCCAGTCTGAGGAAGGAGGCCACCGGCGGTCAGGGAAGGACCACTTACTTTCAGCTTTTTACCTAAAGCACACTCCCGTAGCACTGTTACTGCATTCAAATTCAGATTTCGCGTATTATTACTTACATTGTTGTCGACTTTGCAGGTAGAAAACAATCTTTTGTATTGAAGTCATCCTTCTTCCCTCAATATATTAGGGCTAGAGGCCCTAAACCTGTGTGCTGGAAATGTGGGGGCTTGACTAATAGTAGTAGCCTTACTGGAGAACCTATCAGTATCTACCGGTGGGGAGATTCCGTTAACAATTTCAAACTAAAGTCTGGTCATCGTTAATAGTTGTTAATGGTATACAAGGCACTGCTGGGAGCAGTTGGGGATGCTAAGCATTTGTAAACTAACAGGTTCCTGCTTGGGAGGTATGTAGCCCTCCACCTCTAAAACGGTAACTTCTGCTGGGGTGGCTTGTGTTAAGTGCCAGAGGAGATTAGAGACAATAAGAATTACCGCATTCTGAAGAGATGATGTCTAGCCTTCCTAGAGGATATAGGGGTTTACATTAGACCTTAAAACCTGGGTGTGACTTTAAGGAGTAAACAGGACATCAGGCATTTCAGAGAGAAAGAATGGCTTAAGCAAAGGAAAGTGGGAGATGCAGTGGCCTCTCTGGAATTTAATTTGTAGGCCATTAAGTCAGAGCATTAATTTCCTTAAAGTGAGCTTTTTGGGGAAGGTATATCGGGGTAGAATTTTGGGGAGTCTTCAATATTGGACTAAGGAGTTTGGACTTTACCTTTCAAGCGGTAGAGTGCTAGTGAAGTTGTAAGAGCAAGGGCTAAAGTAATTTGGTAGCAATGGGCCAGGTATATTGTGGAGGAAACATCTAGAGATGGCAGAGTGCCTTCAGAGGGTAAGAATAACTGCCTGCATATATTCCTTTTTTTCTCCTCTATTAAAAAAATAGAAACAAATATTATGTTCAGACATTTATCTCTTTGAATATTATTTCTCCCTTGTTATTTTTTCTGGCGCTCCTGTTAGACAGTAAATAGGGCCTTTTCATTCTATACCTTTCTTAACTTCGCTTTCATATTTTCCATTTCTTTATCTCTCTGTGCTGCATTCTGGGAATTTTTTTCAGATATCTATCCCTGTTAATCAATTCTGTCTTCAGCTGTACATAATCTGCTATTTAACATGACCACTGAGTTTTAAATTTTCAGTGACTATTTTATTCAATTCTGGATATTCTCTTTTTTTTTTAATTTCAAATTTTGCCTGATCTTTTTTGGAGAGAATTATGTTCCTTTCTCATGTTTTTTATTCCATCTTTTATTACTTTAATATTTTACGCACACTTATTTTGTTATATAACCCCAACATTCCTTTTTCTGATATTCTTCAGAGGTATAAATATGCAATTTCTTATTTTTACCAATCCTCATTCGTGGTGATTTGTTTCCTCATATGTTTTGTAATTTTGGATTTTAAGCTCAGGTTTGAAAATGTTTATCTGTGGGAATCTTGTAAGGCCTGTATTAAGGATACATTTCCCCAGATTTCATTTTTGCTTCCTTTAGGCACCTCAATGCATGATGAATCTAGGAGCACTTTAATTTAATGTCTTGGCTTGTGTTTTGATAGGCTACCCTGATAGCATATTTCAAATCCCAAGCCTACCTGAAAGCATATATATATATTCTAGGTAACGGGGGAGATATTTTCCCCACCTAAAGGTATACAAGATAAACAGAATTCTTTACCTTTTAGCCTACCTGTTCACTCCTGCCATCAGTGTGTGAACCTAACCTACCATGCAAAAGCTTGGATTAGCAGCTGTTTTATTTATTTATTTTTTGCCAATTCAATGCCTGTGCCACGATATCTCCTTGTGGCCTTACTTACCTTTCTCTAATGACTAATGAGTTTTCATGTTTATTATTCATTTAGACTTTCATATTCTTTTTTTGCCTTTTGGGTTGTTTGTCTCTTGACTGATTTATAGCAATTCTTTATTCTAGATTCCATTGCAAATATCCTTTCCTAGGCTATGATTTGTTTTGGGGTGTGTGTGTGTGTGTTTTACTTTATGATATCTCTTATTGTCCAAAAGTGTTGTATTTTACTATGGAATTTTCTTTAAGATTTGCAATTTGTGAATATTGTTTTAATATCTTTCCCCAAGCTAAATATTCATTGTATTTATTATCTTCTAGAAGCTTTATTACCTTCTCTTCTATTTTAAAATTCAGCTTTGTTGTCATTGGTATTTGCATAGGAGTGGGAGAAAGTGAGGTGCAAAGGAAATATCAGAACCCAGTAATTTGGTTGGGCAGGGTCTTGAACCTTGATTTACTCATTACATATGTGTCTCTATGTATACACCATTGGTGTAGTGCCATCTCAGAACACAGATACAGAGATAGATATTCCACATTTTATTATGACTTTTGAAAGTATCAAGTATATTTTAACCTTGGTTCTACTTTCGTTTCAATAAAACAGTGGATTTAACATTTATAAAAATTTTATTATTATTTTTAGAATGATATTTATTGTAAAATTGGTTTCCATACAACATCCAGTGCTCATCCCAACAGGTGCCCTCCTCAATGCCCATCACCCACTTTCCCCTCCCTCCTAACCCCCATCAACCCTCAGTTTATTCTCAGTTTGTAAGAGTCTCTTATGGTTTGGCTCCCTCCCTCTCTAACTTTTTTTCCCCTCCCCTCCCCCATGGTCTTCTGTTAAGTTTCTCAGGATCCACATAAGAGTG